>NC_090753.1:90051159-90078892 GCF_036898095.1 Palaemon carinicauda | reverse complement strand
AGGAAGGATTTTGAGGGTCTTAACCCACCTCGTCGGAAGTTGATTCTCTCTCTCTCTCTCTCTCTCTCTCTCTCTCTCTCTCTCTCTCTCTCTCTCTCTCTCTCTCTCTCTCTCTCAGAAGAAGAAGAAGAAGAAGAAGATGAATTGAAGAATAAGTTAGACATGATCATAAATATCCTCTAAGCGTTTGAACTAATCCTTGTTACTCCTTGTAACACACTCTCTCTCTCTCTCTCTCTCTCTCTCTCTCTCTCTCTCTCTCTCTCCTCTCTCTCTCCTCTCTCTCTCTCTCTCTCTATATATATATATATATATATATATGTGTATATATACATATATGTATATATATATTTATATATATATATATATATATATATATATATATATATGTATATATATGTATATATATATATATATATATATATATATATATATATATATATATATATATAAAATATATATATATATATATATATATATATATATATATATATATATATATATATATATATATATATATTATATCAAAGGAATCGAATAAGTCAAAGATGATATAGATTCTCTAAACGTTTAAAATAATCTCTCTCTCTCTCTCTCTCTCTCTCTCTCTCTCTCTCTCTCTCTCTCTCTCATTGTGACCATACCATATATTTCAACACGTAATACTTTGAACATCAATGAGACCGGATTAACAACCGTAAAGTAATTTTTTTTTTCATTGGATAGAGCCGTCAGTACACCACACGCAGTTCACAGTAGGCAATACTTGACAATCTTGGCAGAGTTCCGTCTGCCCATAGCTGCACTTAATTTATATGCTTCCTTTTTCCCACTGTGCTGTCCAACCTCTTTAATTGTGAGTTTTTCCTTCAGTTGCATAAATCCTGTTCTATCTAAAGTAATTTTTGAAATACGAAAGGGTTGCACTTTCCGAAGACAATTTTACCTTCGAGGGGATTTTTTTTTTTCTTTTTCTGGTTGTCTGTTATTTTTATAGAATAAGAACGTATTTGGCCTTTTGTTAGACTAACAATTTTTATTTTTTTTTTCTAGAATATAAAAATTTTTATTCTGATATCTTTATCTGATTAAAGGTTTTTTTTCTGTTTTTTTTCTCTCTAAAACATTTTTTTTTAGAAGAATAAAAGCAATTTCTGTAGAATAACAAAAATTTTTGTCTATTATTTTTGTAGAAGAACAGCAATTTTTTGGCTGCTATGTTTAGAATAAGGGCAATTTTTGTCATTCATTTTTTGTAGAATAGCAGCATATTTTTTCTGTTATTGTTGTAGGAATGAAGCATTTCTTTTTATATCAACAAATTTTTGTCGGTTATTATTGGAGAATGAAATAAATTTTTCTATTATTTTTGTACATTAAAAGATTTTTGCGTAAATCAGTAATTTTTTGCTATTATTATTTTTATCATTATTATTTATTTATGTATTTATTAATTATTATTTATTAATATTTCTTATTTTTCCAAAATAAAAGGTTTTTTTGTCTATTTTTGTAGTCTAAGATTATTTTAATGCCATAAAAGTGCTTGGCGTCTTTTAGTGCCTGAAGAAAAAATATTTCTTAAAGCATTAAGCTCAACGGACGCATATAACCAACACCATCTAAAACGCTAAACTTGCCTGTGTCACCAAAACCCAAAAGTGTTTGACCTCTCCAGTCAAAGTGAATATTTGATTCCCTTTAAAACTACTGGAACGTTTTCACCCAACAGTGTCAAGAAAAAATAAAACAAAACAAAACTGATGAATTTATATCTAAAGAAACTAGTTTCATAAAGAAAAAGGTAACGAAAAAACTTGTATTTAAAGGGTGCGAAAAATTTTCGTTATCTGATATGGGTCTGAAAACAGCGGGAAAATAAGCAGACCGGATCTCTGAGTTTCTGCAGTGATAAAATACTCTCCTGATATAAAAATTTAACTCTTAAACCTTTCAGTTCCAGTAAAAACAATATTCGAAATCTGATGTAGTTTCATAAATTCTAGGAAAAGAGGATTTTTTCTTAATTCACTCAGAAAACAAAATAGGTTTTAAATCGTGTTTTGACTGCAGAAATCTCTTAGGTGAGATTTACTGAAGCTCTCGAGTTCTGGACAGATATATGCATCTAAAAGGTCGTCCATGAATGGCAGAACTCTGGCAATTTTTTTTCCTTGTTTCCTTTCCTCACTGGGCTGTATTCCCTGTTGGAGCCCTTGGGCTTATAGCATCCTGCTTTTCCAACTAGGGTTGCAGCTTAGCAAATAATAATAATAATGCTTTAGCTGGCAGTACTTTACCCTAGAGACTGTCGATATATCCATGCGATCAGCACCCAAGCCCGCTCTGCACCTAAGCAAGGACCAGGGAGGGCCAAGCACTGGATGCTGACGATATATGTATGCGATCAGCACCCAAGCCCCCTCTGCACCTAAGCAAGGACCAGGGAGGGCCAAGCACTGGATGCTGACGATATATGTATGCGATCAGCACCCAAGCCCCCTCTGCACCTAAGCAAGGACCAGGGAGGGCCAAGCACTGGATGCTGACGATATATCTATGCGATCAGCACCCAAGCCCGCTCTGCACCTAAGCAAGGACCAGGGAGGGCCAAGCACTGGATGCTGACGATATATGTATGCGATCAGCACCCAAGCCCGCTCTGCACCTAAGCAAGGACCAGGGAGGGCCAAGCACTGGATGCTGACGATATATGTATGCGATCAGCACCCAAGCCCCCTCTGCACCTAAGCAAGGACCAGGGAGGGCCAAGCACTGGATGCTGACGATATATGTATGCGATCAGCACCCAAGCCCCCTCTGCACCTAAGCAAGGACCAGGGAGGGCCAAGCACTGGATGCTGACGATATATGTATGCGATCAGCACCCAAGCCCCCTCTGCACCTAAGCAAGGACCAGGGAGGGCCAAGCACTGGATGCTGACGATATATCTATGCGATCAGCACCCAAGCCCCCTCTGCACCTAAGCAAGGACCAGGGAGGGCCAAGCACTGGATGCTGACGATATAAGTATGCGATCAGCACCCAAGCCCCCTCTGCACCTAAGCAAGGACCAGGGAGGGCCAAGCACTGGATGCTGACGATATATGTATGCGATCAGCACCCAAGCCCCCTCTGCACCTAAGCAAGGACCAGGGAGGGCCAAGCACTGGATGCTGACGATATATGTATGCGATCAGCACTCAAGCCCCCTCTGCACCTAAGCAAGGACCAGGGAGGGCCAAGCACTGGATGCTGACGATATATGTATGCGATCAGCACTCAAGCCCCCTCTGCACCCAAGCAAGGACCAGGGAGGGCCAAGCACTGGATGCTGACGATATATCTATGCGATCAGCACCCAAGCCCCCTCTGCACCTAAGCAAGGACCAGGGAGGGCCAAGCACTGGATGCTGACGATATATCTATGTGATCAGCACCCAAGCCCGCTCTGCACCTAAGCAAGGACCAGGGAGGGCCAAGCACTGGATGCTGACGATATATCTATGCGATCAGCACCCAAGCCCCCTCTGCACCCAAGCAAGGACCAGAGAGGGCCAAGCACTGGATGCTGACGATATATGTATGCGATCAGCACTCAAGCCCCCTCTGCACCTAAGCAAGGACCAGGGAGGGCCAAGCACTGGATGCTGACGATATATCTATGTGATCAGCACCCAAGCCCCCTCTGCACCCAAGCAAGGACCAGAGAGGGCCAAGCACTGGATGCTGACGATATATGTATGCGATCAGCACTCAAGCCCCCTCTGCACCCAAGCAAGGACCAGAGAGGGCCAAGCACTGGATGCTGACGATATATGTATGCGATCAGCACTCAAGCCCCCTCTGCACCCAAGCAAGGACCAGAGAGGGCCAAGCACTGGATGCTGACGATATATCTATGTGATCAGCACCCAAGCCCCCTCTGCACCCAAGCAAGGACCAGAGAGGGCCAAGCACTGGATGCTGACGATATATGTATGCGATCAGCACTCAAGCCCCCTCTGCACCCAAGCAAGGACCAGAGAGGGCCAAGCACTGGATGCTGACGATATATGTATGCGATCAGCACCCAAGCCCCCTCTGCACCCAAGCAAGGACCAGAGAGGGCCAAGCACTGGATGCTGACGATATATGTATGCGATCAGCACTCAAGCCCCCTCTGCACCCAAGCAAGGACCAGAGAGGGCCAAGCACTGGATGCTGACGATATATCTATGTGATCAGCACCCAAGCCCCCTCTGCACCCAAGCAAGGACCAGAGAGGGCCAAGCACTGGATGCTGACGATATATGTATGCGATCAGCACTCAAGCCCCCTCTGCACCCAAGCAAGGACCAGAGAGGGCCAAGCACTGGATGCTGACGATATATCTATGTGATCAGCACCCAAGCCCCCTCTGCACCCAAGCAAGGACCAGGGAGGGCCAAGCACTGGATGCTGACGATATATGTATGCGATCAGCACTCAAGCCCCCTCTGCACCCAAGCAAGGACCAGAGAGGGCCAAGCACTGGATGCTGACGATATATCTATGTGATCAGCACCCAAGCCCCCTCTGCACCCAAGCAAGGACCAGAGAGGGCCAAGCACTGGATGCTGACGATATATCTATGCGATCAGCACCCAAGCCCCCTCTGCACCCAAGCAAGGACCAGAGAGGGCCAAGCACTGGATGCTGACGATATATCTATGCGATCAGCACTCAAGCCCCCTCTGCACCCAAGCAAGGACCAGAGAGGGCCAAGCACTGGATGCTGACGATATATGTATGCGATCAGCACCCAAGCCCCCTCTGCACCCAAGCAAAGACCAGAGAGGGCCAAGCACTGGATGCTGACGATATATGTATGCGATCAGCACCCAAGCCCCCTCTGCACCCAAGCAAGGACCAGGGAGGGCCAAGCACTGGATGCTGACGATATATGTATGCGATCAGCACCCAAGCCCCCTCTGCACCCAAGCAAGGACCAGGGAGGGCCAAGCACTGGATGCTGACGATATATGTATGCGATCAGCACCCAAGCCCCCTCTGCACCCAAGCAAGGACCAGGGAGGGCCAAGCACTGGATGCTGACGATATATGTATGCGATCAGCACCCAAGCCCCCTCTGCACCCAAGCAAGGACCAGGGAGGGCCAAGCACTGGATGCTGACGATATATGTATGCGATCAGCACCCAAGCCCCCTCTGCACCCAAGCAAGGACCAGGGAGGGCCAAGCACTGGATGCTGACGATATATGTATGCGATCAGCACCCAAGCCCCCTCTGCACCCAAGCAAGGACCAGGGAGGGCCAAGCACTGGATGCTGACGATATATGTATGCGATCAGCACCCAAGCCCCCTCTGCACCCAAGCAAGGACCAGGGAGGGCCAAGCACTGGATGCTGACGATATATGTATGCGATCAGCACCCAAGCCCCCTCTGCACCCAAGCAAGGACCAGGGAGGGCCAAGCACTGGATGCTGACGATATATGTATGCGATCAGCACCCAAGCCCCCTCTGCACCTAAGCAAGGACCAGGGAGGGCCAAGCACTGGATGCTGACGATATATGTATGCGATCAGCACCCAAGCCCCCTCTGCACCCAAGCAAGGACCAGGGAGGGCCAAGCACTGGATGCTGACGATATATGTATGCGATCAGCTCTCAAGCCCCCTCTGCACCTAAGCAAGGACCAGGGAGGGCCAAGCACTGGATGCTGACGATATATGTATGCGATCAGCACCCAAGCCCCCTCTGCACCCAAGCAAGGACCAGAGAGGGCCAAGCACTGGATGCTGACGATATATGTATGCGATCAGCACCCAAGCCCCCTCTGCACCCAAGCAAGGACCAGAGAGGGCCAAGCACTGGATGCTGACGATATATGTATGCGATCAGCACTCAAGCCCCCTCTGCACCCAAGCAAGGACCAGAGAGGGCCAAGCACTGGATGCTGACGATATATGTATGCGATCAGCACTCAAGCCCCCTCTGCACCTAAGCAAGGACCAGGGAGGGCCAAGCACTGGATGCTGACGATATATGTATGCGATCAGCACTCAAGCCCCCTCTGCACCCAAGCAAGGACCAGAGAGGGCCAAGCACTGGATGCTGACGATATATGTATGCGATCAGCACTCAAGCCCCCTCTGCACCCAAGCAAGGACCAGAGAGGGCCAAGCACTGGATGCTGACGATATATGTATGCGATCAGCACTCAAGCCCCCTCTGCACCCAAGCAAGGACCAGGGAGGGCCAAGCACTGGATGCTGACGATATATGTATGCGATCAGCACTCAAGCCCCCTCTGCACCTAAGCAAGGACCAGGGAGGGCCAAGCACTGGATGCTGACGATATATGTATGCGATCAGCACCCAAGCCCCCTCTGCACCTAAGCAAGGACCAGGGAGGGCCAAGCACTGGATGCTGACGATATATGTATGCGATCAGCACCCAAGCCCCCTCTGCACCCAAGCAAGGACCAGGGAGGGCCAAGCACTGGATGCTGACGATATATGTATGCGATCAGCTCTCAAGCCCCCTCTGCACCTAAGCAAGGACCAGGGAGGGCCAAGCACTGGATGCTGACGATATATGTATGCGATCAGCACTCAAGCCCCCTCTGCACCCAAGCAAGGACCAGAGAGGGCCAAGCACTGGATGCTGACGATATATGTATGCGATCAGCACCCAAGCCCCCTCTGCACCCAAGCAAGGACCAGAGAGGGCCAAGCACTGGATGCTGACGATATATGTATGCGATCAGCACTCAAGCCCCCTCTGCACCTAAGCAAGGACCAGGGAGGGCCAAGCACTGGATGCTGACGATATATGTATGCGATCAGCACCCAAGCCCCCTCTGCACCTAAGCAAGGACCAGGGAGGGCCAAGCACTGGATGCTGACGATATATGTATGCGATCAGCACCCAAGCCCCCTCTGCACCCAAGCAAGGACCAGGGAGGGCCAAGCACTTGATGCTGACGATATATGTATGCGATCAGCTCTCAAGCCCCCTCTGCACCTAAGCAAGGACCAGGGAGGGCCAAGCACTGGATGCTGACGATATATGTATGCGATCAGCACTCAAGCCCCCTCTGCACCCAAGCAAGGACCAGAGAGGGCCAAGCACTGGATGCTGACGATATATGTATGCGATCAGCACCCAAGCCCCCTCTGCACCCAAGCAAGGACCAGAGAGGGCCAAGCACTGGATGCTGACGATATATGTATGCGATCAGCACTCAAGCCCCCTCTGCACCCAAGCAAGGACCAGAGAGGGCCAAGCACTGGATGCTGACGATATATGTATGCGATCAGCACTCAAGCCCCCTCTGCACCCAAGCAAGGACCAGAGAGGGCCAAGCACTGGATGCTGACGATATATGTATGCGATCAGCACCCAAGCCCCCTCTGCACCCAAGCAAGGACCAGAGAGGGCCAAGCACTGGATGCTGACGATATATGTATGCGATCAGCACTCAAGCCCCCTCTGCACCCAAGCAAGGACCAGAGAGGGCCAAGCACTGGATGCTGACGATATATGTATGCGATCAGCACCCAAGCCCCCTCTGCACCCAAGCAAGGACCAGAGAGGGCCAAGCACTGGATGCTGACGATATATGTATGCGATCAGCACTCAAGCCCCCTCTGCACCCAAGCAAGGACCAGGGAGGGCCAAGCACTGGATGCTGACGATATATGTATGCGATCAGCACTCAAGCCCCCTCTGCACCCAAGCAAGGACCAGAGAGGGCCAAGCACTGGATGCTGACGATATATGTATGCGATCAGCACCCAAGCCCCCTCTGCACCCAAGCAAGGACCAGGGAGGGCCAAGCACTGGATGCTGACGATATATGTATGCGATCAGCACCCAAGCCCCCTCTGCACCCAAGCAAGGACCAGAGAGGGCCAAGCACTGGATGCTGACGATATATGTATGCGATCAGCACCCAAGCCCCCTCTGCACCCAAGCAAGGACCAGGGAGGGCCAAGCACTGGATGCTGACGATATATGTATGCGATCAGCACCCAAGCCCCCTCTGCACCCAAGCAAGGACCAGGGAGGGCCAAGCACTGGATGCTGACGATATATGTATGCGATCAGCACCCAAGCCCCCTCTGCACCCAAGCAAGGACCAGGGAGGGCCAAGCACTGGATGCTGACGATATATGTATGCGATCAGCACCCAAGCCCCCTCTGCACCCAAGCAAGGACCAGAGAGGGCCAAGCACTGGATGCTGACGATATATGTATGCGATCAGCACCCAAGCCCCCTCTGCACCTAAGCAAGGACCAGGGAGGGCCAAGCACTGGATGCTGACGATATATGTATGCGATCAGCACCCAAGCCCCCTCTGCACCCAAGCAAGGACCAGGGAGGGCCAAGCACTGGATGCTGACGATATATGTATGCGATCAGCACCCAAGCCCCCTCTGCACCCAAGCAAGGACCAGAGAGGGCCAAGCACTGGATGCTGACGATATATGTATGCGATCAGCACTCAAGCCCCCTCTGCACCCAAGCAAGGACCAGGGAGGGCCAAGCACTGGATGCTGACGATATATCTATGCGATCAGCACTCAAGCCCCCTCTGCACCCAAGCAAGGACCAGGGAGGGCCAAGCACTGGATGCTGACGATATATCTATGCGATCAGCACTCAAGCCCCCTCTGCACCCAAGCAAGGACCAGGGAGGGCCAAGCACTGGATGCTGACGATATATGTATGCGATCAGCACCCAAGCCCCCTCTGCACCCAAGCAAGGACCAGAGAGGGCCAAGCACTGGATGCTGACGATATATGTATGCGATCAGCACTCAAGCCCCCTCTGCACCCAAGCAAGGACCAGAGAGGGCCAAGCACTGGATGCTGACGATATATGTATGCGATCAGCACTCAAGCCCCCTCTGCACCCAAGCAAGGACCAGAGAGGGCCAAGCACTGGATGCTGACGATATATGTATGCGATCAGCACTCAAGCCCCCTCTGCACCCAAGCAAGGACCAGGGAGGGCCAAGCACTGGATGCTGACGATATATCTATGTGATCAGCACCCAAGCCCCCTCTGCACCTAAGCAAGGACCAGGGAGGGCCAAGCACTGGATGCTGACGATATATGTATGCGATCAGCACCCAAGCCCCCTCTGCACCTAAGCAAGGACCAGGGAGGGCCAAGCACTGGATGCTGACGATATATGTATGCGATCAGCACCCAAGCCCCCTCTGCGCCCAAGCAAGGACCAGGGAGGGCCAAGCACTGGATGCTGACGATATATGTATGCGATCAGCACCCAAGCCCCCTCTGCACCCAAGCAAGGACCAGCCCAAGCCCCCTCTGCACCTAAGCAAGGACCAGGGAGGGCCAAGCACTGGATGCTGACGATATATGTATGCGATCAGCACCCAAGCCCCCTCTGCACCCAAGCAAGGACCAGAGAGGGCCAAGCACTGGATGCTGACGATATATGTATGCGATCAGCACTCAAGCCCCCTCTGCACCCAAGCAAGGACCAGAGAGGGCCAAGCACTGGATGCTGACGATATATGTATGCGATCAGCACTCAAGCCCCCTCTGCACCCAAGCAAGGACCAGAGAGGGCCAAGCACTGGATGCTGACGATATATGTATGCGATCAGCACCCAAGCCCCCTCTGCACCCAAGCAAGGACCAGAGAGGGCCAAGCACTGGATGCTGACGATATATGTATGCGATCAGCACCCAAGCCCCCTCTGCACCCAAGCAAGGACCAGAGAGGGCCAAGCACTGGATGCTGACGATATATCTATGCGATCAGCACCCAAGCCCCCTCTGCACCCAAGCAAGGACCAGAGAGGGCCAAGCACTGGATGCTGACGATATATGTATGCGATCAGCACCCAAGCCCCCTCTGCACCTAAGCAAGGACCAGGGAGGGCCAAGCACTGGATGCTGACGATATATGTATGCGATCAGCACCCAAGCCCCCTCTGCACCCAAGCAAGGACCAGGGAGGGCCAAGCACTGGATGCTGACGATATATGTATGCGATCAGCACCCAAGCCCCCTCTGCACCCAAGCAAGGACCAGCCCAAGCCCCCTCTGCACCTAAGCAAGGACCAGGGAGGGCCAAGCACTGGATGCTGACGATATATGTATGCGATCAGCACCCAAGCCCCCTCTGCACCCAAGCAAGGACCAGAGAGGGCCAAGCACTGGATGCTGACGATATATGTATGCGATCAGCACCCAAGCCCCCTCTGCACCCAAGCAAGGACCAGGGAGGGCCAAGCACTGGATGCTGACGATATATGTATGCGATCAGCACCCAAGCCCCCTCTGCACCCAAGCAAGGACCAGCCCAAGCCCCCTCTGCACCTAAGCAAGGACCAGGGAGGGCCAAGCACTGGATGCTGACGATATATGTATGCGATCAGCACCCAAGCCCCCTCTGCACCCAAGCAAGGACCAGGGAGGGCCAAGCACTGGATGCTGACGATATATGTATGCGATCAGCACTCAAGCCCCCTCTGCACCCAAGCAAGGACCAGGGAGGGCCAAGCACTGGATGCTGACGATATATGTATGCGATCAGCACTCAAGCCCCCTCTGCACCCAAGCAAGGACCAGGGAGGGCCAAGCACTGGATGCTGACGATATATGTATGCGATCAGCACCCAAGCCCCCTCTGCACCCAAGCAAGGACCAGGGAGGGCCAAGCACTGGATGCTGACGATATATGTATGCGATCAGCACCCAAGCCCCCTCTGCACCCAAGCAAGGACCAGGGAGGGCCAAGCACTGGATGCTGACGATATATGTATGCGATCAGCACCCAAGCCCCCTCTGCACCCAAGCAAGGACCAGAGAGGGCCAAGCACTGGATGCTGACGATATATGTATGCGATCAGCACCCAAGCCCCCTCTGCACCCAAGCAAGGACCAGAGAGGGCCAAGCACTGGATGCTGACGATATATGTATGCGATCAGCACTCAAGCCCCCTCTGCACCCAAGCAAGGACCAGAGAGGGCCAAGCACTGGATGCTGACGATATATGTATGCGATCAGCACTCAAGCCCCCTCTGCACCCAAGCAAGGACCAGAGAGGGCCAAGCACTGGATGCTGACGATATATGTATGCGATCAGCACTCAAGCCCCCTCTGCACCCAAGCAAGGACCAGGGAGGGCCAAGCACTGGATGCTGACGATATATGTATGCGATCAGCACCCAAGCCCCCTCTGCACCCAAGCAAGGACCAGGGAGGGCCAAGCACTGGATGCTGACGATATATGTATGCGATCAGCACCCAAGCCCCCTCTGCACCCAAGCAAGGACCAGGGAGGGCCAAGCACTGGATGCTGACGATATATGTATGCGATCAGCACCCAAGCCCCCTCTGCACCCAAGCAAGGACCAGAGAGGGCCAAGCACTGGATGCTGACGATATATGTATGCGATCAGCACTCAAGCCCCCTCTGCACCCAAGCAAGGACCAGAGAGGGCCAAGCACTGGATGCTGACGATATATGTATGCGATCAGCACTCAAGCCCCCTCTGCACCCAAGCAAGGACCAGAGAGGGCCAAGCACTGGATGCTGACGATATATGTATGCGATCAGCACCCAAGCCCCCTCTGCACCCAAGCAAGGACCAGAGAGGGCCAAGCACTGGATGCTGACGATATATGTATGCGATCAGCACCCAAGCCCCCTCTGCACCCAAGCAAGGACCAGAGAGGGCCAAGCACTGGATGCTGACGATATATGTATGCGATCAGCACTCAAGCCCCCTCTGCACCCAAGCAAGGACCAGAGAGGGCCAAGCACTGGATGCTGACGATATATGTATGCGATCAGCACCCAAGCCCCCTCTGCACCCAAGCAAGGACCAGGGAGGGCCAAGCACTGGATGCTGACGATATATGTATGCGATCAGCACCCAAGCCCCCTCTGCACCCAAGCAAGGACCAGCCCAAGCCCCCTCTGCACCTAAGCAAGGACCAGGGAGGGCCAAGCACTGGATGCTGACGATATATGTATGCGATCAGCACCCAAGCCCCCTCTGCACCCAAGCAAGGACCAGAGAGGGCCAAGCACTGGATGCTGACGATATATGTATGCGATCAGCACCCAAGCCCCCTCTGCACCCAAGCAAGGACCAGAGAGGGCCAAGCACTGGATGCTGACGATATATGTATGCGATCAGCACCCAAGCCCCCTCTGCACCCAAGCAAGGACCAGAGAGGGCCAAGCACTGGATGCTGACGATATATGTATGCGATCAGCACTCAAGCCCCCTCTGCACCCAAGCAAGGACCAGGGAGGGCCAAGCACTGGATGCTGACGATATATCTATGTGATCAGCACCCAAGCCCCCTCTGCACCCAAGCAAGGACCAGGGAGGGCCAAGCACTGGATGCTGACGATATATGTATGCGATCAGCACCCAAGCCCCCTCTGCACCCAAGCAAGGACCAGGGAGGGCCAAGCACTGGATGCTGACGATATATGTATGCGATCAGCACCCAAGCCCCCTCTGCACCCAAGCAAGGACCAGGGAGGGCCAAGCACTGGATGCTGACGATATATGTATGCGATCAGCACCCAAGCCCCCTCTGCACCCAAGCAAGGACCAGGGAGGGCCAAGCACTGGATGCTGACGATATATGTATGCGATCAGCACCCAAGCCCCCTCTGCACCCAAGCAAGGACCAGGGAGGGCCAAGCACTGGATGCTGACGATATATGTATGCGATCAGCACCCAAGCCCCCTCTGCACCCAAGCAAGGACCAGGGAGGGCCAAGCACTGGATGCTGACGATATATGTATGCGATCAGCACCCAAGCCCCCTCTGCACCCAAGCAAGGACCAGGGAGGGCCAAGCACTGGATGCTGACGATATATGTATGCGATCAGCACCCAAGCCCCCTCTGCACCCAAGCAAGGACCAGGGAGGGCCAAGCACTGGATGCTGACGATATATGTATGCGATCAGCACCCAAGCCCCCTCTGCACCCAAGCAAGGACCAGGGAGGGCCAAGCACTGGATGCTGACGATATATGTATGCGATCAGCACCCAAGCCCCCTCTGCACCCAAGCAAGGACCAGGGAGGGCCAAGCACTGGATGCTGACGATATATGTATGCGATCAGCACCCAAGCCCCCTCTGCACCCAAGCAAGGACCAGGGAGGGCCAAGCACTGGATGCTGACGATATATGTATGCGATCAGCACCCAAGCCCCCTCTGCACCCAAGCAAGGACCAGGGAGGGCCAAGCACTGGATGCTGACGATATATGTATGCGATCAGCACCCAAGCCCCCTCTGCACCCAAGCAAGGACCAGGGAGGGCCAAGCACTGGATGCTGACGATATATGTATGCGATCAGCACCCAAGCCCCCTCTGCACCCAAGCAAGGACCAGGGAGGGCCAAGCACTGGATGCTGACGATATATGTATGCGATCAGCACTCAAGCCCCCTCTGCACCTAAGCAAGGACCAGGGAGGGCCAAGCACTGGATGCTGACGATATATGTATGCGATCAGCACTCAAGCCCCCTCTGCACCTAAGCAAGGACCAGGGAGGGCCAAGCACTGGATGCTGACGATATATGTATGCGATCAGCACCCAAGCCCCCTCTGCACCCAAGCAAGGACCAGGGAGGGCCAAGCACTGGATGCTGACGATATATGTATGCGATCAGCACTCAAGCCCCCTCTGCACCCAAGCAAGGACCAGGGAGGGCCAAGCACTGGATGCTGACGATATATCTATGCGATCAGCACCCAAGCCCCCTCTGCACCCAAGCAAGGACCAGGGAGGGCCAAGCACTGGATGCTGACGATATATCTATGCGATCAGCACCCAAGCCCCCTCTGCACCCAAGCAAGGACCAGGGAGGGCCAAGCACTGGATGCTGACGATATATCTATGCGATCAGCACTCAAGCCCCCTCTGCACCCAAGCAAGGACCAGGGAGGGCCAAGCACTGGATGCTGACGATATATCTATGCGATCAGCACTCAAGCCCCCTCTGCACCCAAGCAAGGACCAGGGAGGGCCAAGCACTGGATGCTGACGATATATGTATGCGATCAGCACTCAAGCCCCCTCTGCACCCAAGCAAGGACCAGGGAGGGCCAAGCACTGGATGCTGACGATATATGTATGCGATCAGCACTCAAGCCCCCTCTGCACCCAAGCAAGGACCAGGGAGGGCCAAGCACTGGATGCTGACG
The DNA here is from genome assembly GCF_036898095.1 of Palaemon carinicauda. Lineage (NCBI taxonomy): Eukaryota > Metazoa > Arthropoda > Malacostraca > Decapoda > Palaemonidae > Palaemon > Palaemon carinicauda. The sequence continues at coordinate 90,064,675 of NC_090753.1, read as the reverse complement.
ATATATGTATGCGATCAGCACTCAAGCCCCCTCTGCACCCAAGCAAGGACCAGAGAGGGCCAAGCACTGGATGCTGACGATATATGTATGCGATCAGCACCCAAGCCCCCTCTGCACCCAAGCAAGGACCAGAGAGGGCCAAGCACTGGATGCTGACGATATATGTATGCGATCAGCACCCAAGCCCCCTCTGCACCCAAGCAAGGACCAGAGAGGGCCAAGCACTGGATGCTGACGATATATCTATGCGATCAGCACCCAAGCCCCCTCTGCACCCAAGCAAGGACCAGAGAGGGCCAAGCACTGGATGCTGACGATATATCTATGCGATCAGCACCCAAGCCCCCTCTGCACCCAAGCAAGGACCAGAGAGGGCCAAGCACTGGATGCTGACGATATATCTATGCGATCAGCACCCAAGCCCCCTCTGCACCCAAGCAAGGACCAGAGAGGGCCAAGCACTGGATGCTGACGATATATCTATGCGATCAGCACCCAAGCCCCCTCTGCACCCAAGCAAGGACCAGAGAGGGCCAAGCACTGGATGCTGACGATATATCTATGCGATCAGCACTCAAGCCCCCTCTGCACCCAAGCAAGGACCAGGGAGGGCCAAGCACTGGATGCTGACGATATATCTATGCGATCAGCACCCAAGCCCCCTCTGCACCCAAGCAAGGACCAGGGAGGGCCAAGCACTGGATGCTGACGATATATCTATGCGATCAGCACCCAAGCCCCCTCTGCACCCAAGCAAGGACCAGGGAGGGCCAAGCACTGGATGCTGACGATATATCTATGCGATCAGCACTCAAGCCCCCTCTGCACCCAAGCAAGGACCAGGGAGGGCCAAGCACTGGATGCTGACGATATATGTATGCGATCAGCACTCAAGCCCCCTCTGCACCCAAGCAAGGACCAGGGAGGGCCAAGCACTGGATGCTGACGATATATGTATGCGATCAGCACTCAAGCCCCCTCTGCACCCAAGCAAGGACCAGGGAGGGCCAAGCACTGGATGCTGACGATATATGTATGCGATCAGCACTCAAGCCCCCTCTGCACCCAAGCAAGGACCAGGGAGGGCCAAGCACTGGATGCTGACGATATATGTATGCGATCAGCACTCAAGCCCCCTCTGCACCCAAGCAAGGACCAGGGAGGGCCAAGCACTGGATGCTGACGATATATGTATGCGATCAGCACTCAAGCCCCCTCTGCACCCAAGCAAGGACCAGGGAGGGCCAAGCACTGGATGCTGACGATATATGTATGCGATCAGCACTCAAGCCCCCTCTGCACCCAAGCAAGGACCAGGGAGGGCCAAGCACTGGATGCTGACGATATATCTATGCGATCAGCACCCAAGCCCCCTCTGCACCCAAGCAAGGACCAGGGAGGGCCAAGCACTGGATGCTGACGATATATGTATGCGATCAGCACTCAAGCCCCCTCTGCACCCAAGCAAGGACCAGAGAGGGCCAAGCACTGGATGCTGACGATATATCTATGTGATCAGCACCCAAGCCCCCTCTGCACCCAAGCAAGGACCAGAGAGGGCCAAGCACTGGATGCTGACGATATATGTATGCGATCAGCACTCAAGCCCCCTCTGCACCCAAGCAAGGACCAGAGAGGGCCAAGCACTGGATGCTGACGATATATGTATGCGATCAGCACTCAAGCCCCCTCTGCACCCAAGCAAGGACCAGAGAGGGCCAAGCACTGGATGCTGACGATATATGTATGCGATCAGCACTCAAGCCCCCTCTGCACCCAAGCAAGGACCAGAGAGGGCCAAGCACTGGATGCTGACGATATATGTATGCGATCAGCACTCAAGCCCCCTCTGCACCCAAGCAAGGACCAGAGAGGGCCAAGCACTGGATGCTGACGATATATGTATGCGATCAGCACTCAAGCCCCCTCTGCACTCAAGCAAGGACCAGAGAGGGCCAAGCACTGGATGCTGACGATATATCTATGCGATCAGCACCCAAGCCCCCTCTGCACCCAAGCAAGGACCAGAGAGGGCCAAGCACTGGATGCTGACGATATATGTATGCGATCAGCACTCAAGCCCCCTCTGCACCCAAGCAAGGACCAGAGAGGGCCAAGCACTGGATGCTGACGATATATGTATGCGATCAGCACTCAAGCCCCCTCTGCACCCAAGCAAGGACCAGAGAGGGCCAAGCACTGGATGCTGACGATATATCTATGTGATCAGCACCCAAGCCCCCTCTGCACCCAAGCAAGGACCAGAGAGGGCCAAGCACTGGATGCTGACGATATATCTATGCGATCAGCACCCAAGCCCCCTCTGCACCCAAGCAAGGACCAGAGAGGGCCAAGCACTGGATGCTGACGATATATCTATGTGATCAGCACTCAAGCCCCCTCTGCACCCAAGCAAGGACCAGAGAGGGCCAAGCACTGGATGCTGACGATATATGTATGCGATCAGCACTCAAGCCCCCTCTGCACCCAAGCAAGGACCAGAGAGGGCCAAGCACTGGATGCTGACGATATATCTATGCGATCAGCACCCAAGCCCCCTCTGCACCCAAGCAAGGACCAGAGAGGGCCAAGCACTGGATGCTGACGATATATCTATGTGATCAGCACCCAAGCCCCCTCTGCACCCAAGCAAGGACCAGAGAGGGCCAAGCACTGGATGCTGACGATATATCTATGTGATCAGCACTCAAGCCCCCTCTGCACCCAAGCAAGGACCAGAGAGGGCCAAGCACTGGATGCTGACGATATATGTATGCGATCAGCACCCAAGCCCCCTCTGCACCTAAGCAAGGACCAGGGAGGGCCAAGCACTGGATGCTGACGATATATCTATGTGATCAGCACCCAAGCCCCCTCTGCACCCAAGCAAGGACCAGAGAGGGCCAAGCACTGGATGCTGACGATATATCTATGCGATCAGCACCCAAGCCCCCTCTGCACCTAAGCAAGGACCAGGGAGGGCCAAGCACTGGATGCTGATGACCAGCAGGTGGATTTGTAAGCTCCTTTATTCCCCCCCCCCCCCCATCTGTAGCCCAAAAGGATGGTTATGTTGCAGATACTACAATCGCCCGCCTCTCACCAAGGTATAACTACTCTCCTCCCCCTCCCCCCCCCCCCACCTGAGGGACGGGGAGAGCTGAGCGTAATCGAAAATAGATATCCGGACACTCTTCATTGCATAAAGGATATATACTGTATATATATATATATATATATATATATATATATATATATATATATATATATATATATATATATGTATATATGCATATATGTGTATATATACACACACATATATATATATATATATATATATATATATATATAAATTTAAATATATATATGTATAATTTTATATATATATATGAATTTATATGTATGTATATATATATATATATATATATATATATATATATATATATATATGTATGTATTTGAAATTATATACATTTGTATATATATAAATTTATATATAAATACATATATATATATGTGTGTGTATATAAATTTATATATATATATATATATATAAATTTATATATGTATATATATACATGTACATATATAAATATACTGTATATATATATATATATATATATATATATATATATATATATATATATATATGTGTGTGTGTGTGTGTGTGTGTACATAAATCCATATACGTTCACAGTATAATATATATTTCTCCAAGCCTTGCATTTCTCTGAGAACCTCGGGCGAATTTATGAAAACCTCTTGGAATTCCCAAAGTTCTCGGGAGTTTTGTTTAAAAGTTTGAGAGTTTCCTGTCTCAAAAATATATCGGAAGCACGTAATGGAAATTATGGACAGAAAAATTGGAGATGAAAACTGTACCTGCATTTCTTTAAAGATCAGATGGTCTTTGATATATATATGTCCGGGGAGAAAATATCCATATTGGGAAAAATCCTTATTAGGATAAATATCTATCGGGAAAAATCTTTGGGGAAAATCTTATGGGAGAAACCTCTATGGGAAAAATCCCTTTGGGAAAACATTCCTTTGGGGAAAAATTTTATGGGAAAAGTCCCAGAGAAAATATTTTCATGGGGAAAAGTCCTATGGAAAAATCCCTATGAGAAAAACATCCCAATGGGAAGAAATTTAAAGGGAAAAAATCTTATTGGGAAATCCTATATAAAAAATCCCTATGGGTAAAAATCCTTAAAAGGAAAAAAATCCTTGGAAATCCATTGGCGCCCAACCCCCTCCCCCCACCCCCCCCCCCAAAAAAAAAAAAATAATAAAATCTCCTGATTCCTCAAAAAGAAATTTGGGCCTTGGAAAAATCCACCGACTTCAGAAACTATATTTAATGTCTCTTGGGGTTCTAAAGTCGCGAAGACGTGAAAATAAATGTCCTTGACCTTAAATTCCCTAAGGACATGTATTGACAAAAAGACAATCTCAAGCTAACAATCACCTAGAGACCTCCGAAATAGGTTAAGAAACCCCCCGAAAATAGTCTTGCTGGTCTTAAGAACAACCTCCGGACGTTTAAAGGTCTCTGATGTATGACAGAGGCAAGGGGCAGTGACAATACCCGGCAGGATAATGACCTAAAGACAGATCACTTGGTATGATACAGTAGGGTAGAGCTATAGGCTCCCCCTAAGAGCCTCCCCCCCTTCTCCGTAGCTCACAGTGATGGTGAGGCTGCTGACTCTTAAGAGAAACTATCGAGATTGAGCGGGACTCGGACCCAAGTTTAACAGAACTCCAGACGGCAGGGACGTCCTCAATACAATACTAGAACCCTTAACTGGAAATAAAGAAGGGTGTATCTTGACAATAGGAAAAACTAAACCTACGGAAAAAGCTGATTTTGTAAACAGCCCCTTATTGTTATCCGGATTTTCCTTTAGACATTTGGCTCCCTTTATTTATCCTAATGGTGGAAACTGGAAGCTTTCCATTTTGAAATCCGAAGCGTCCAGGAAAAAGAATGCCATAGGCTTCGCTTAAAAAAGGGAGGTCTGAAGAATTGAGAGGAATAAATCCAGGACCCGCTAAGACAGCGTAGACCACAAAAGATTAACCCGGAGGCCTTGGTAAAGAACAGCCTAGTGACTTTGGAAAATAAATCCTTTGGCTACGAAATAAAAGTTCATGGAGTCATTGCTAATCCCGAAGCCTGGGGGTAAAATAAACACTTGAGGCCTTAAGTCTTAAAAAAGAAAATCGTAGGCCTCAAAAGAAAAATCCTGAGGCCTTGGTAATAAAAAGGCCTATAGTGACATCGGAAAATAAATATTTAGGGTTCGAAATAAAAGTTTCTGGAGCCATTGATAGTCCCGAAGCCTAAGGGAAAATAAATACCAGAGGCCTCACGTAAAAATTGAAGGCCTGAGGACTTAGGAAAAATGAATCGTAGCCCTAAAAAAAAAAAAAAAAAAAAAAAGTCCTGAGGCCTTGGTAAAAAATCGTTGGGCTTCGAAATAAAAGATCCTGGAGCCTGGGGGTAAAATAAATACTAGAGGCCCTAAGGCATGAAAAAGAAAATCGTAGGCCTCAAAAGAAAAATTCCGAGGCCTTGGTAATAAAAAGGCCTATAGTGACATCAGAAAATAAGTCTTTAGGCTTCGAAATAAAAGTTTCTGGAGCCATTGATAGTCCCGAAGCCTAAGAGAAAATAAATACCAGAGGCCTCACGTAAAAATTGAAGTCCTGAAGATTTGGAAAAATAAATCGTAGCCCTCATAAAAAAAAAGTCCTGAGGCCTTGGTAAAAAAAAAAAATACTATAGTGATTTCGGAAAGTAAATCCTTGGTCTTCGGAATAAAATATCGTGGAGCCGGAGTCTTCGGAGAAAATATCTGTAGCCTTCAATTTAAAGAGGTCGGGAGAATTTAAGAAAGAATCTTAGGCCTCTTAAAGAAATCGAGAGATCTTTGGTAATAATAAGAAAAAAAAATATGATGACGAGATTTATGAAAAATGTCTGTAGGTCTGGAAAAAAAATTCGTGGCCTTGAAAAAATTAAAAAAATGCCTGGAGACTAAAAATATCTGTAGGTCTTGAAAATAAATTTTGGTGGCCTTGACAAATGTGAAAATGGCTGGAGACAAAAAATATCTGTAGATCCCGGAAAAACCAATTTGGTGGCATTGAAGAATTTTAAAAATGCCTGGAGACTTATGAAAAATATCTCTGGGTCTCGAAAAAAAAAAATTCGGCCTCGATGAATATACAAAAATAGAAAAAGTATCCGGAGACCGACAGCTGGCCCTCCCTAATTGAATAGAGTAATCAAATGCAAGCAATTTATGTGGGACGACTCTCTCTCTCTCTCTCTCTCTCTCTCTCTCTCTCTCTCTCTCTCTCTTATTCATCCGTCGACGTGGAATTGGATTTTTCCCATTCCATTCAAATTCCGTCCTTTTTCCCCAACCCCATGCTTTCATTTAGCTGTTGATTTGTCTCTCGCCAGGTAATATTGAATATCCATTTGTAGCTTTGCGTATGTTGGCGCGAGATTTCATTCTATCGTTTTGATTCGTGTGAAGACCGGCTATACGGTTAGTGCCCTGCGCCGAGTATTTTTCTACATGTTCCCCGGGAAAAGGATTATCTTTTTTTTGCTGCATTCATCTGTTTTAATTGACTTTTGCAGCTAGGGAGATGGATTCTGTTTTGCATTCTGTGCGTGTCGCCATAAGCCGCGGTACAGGATTATACCCTTTCAAGCAAGCAATGCAGGGGATTGTGCTAGGTGTTTACGGATGAATTTTATATATATATATATATATATATTTTTGGGCTCAAGCCATGTCGTCCTGATGGAAGTTCCTATAGGGTAGCTTCCTAGGGTATATTACAACTACGGCGATATTCCCAGAGAATTTACCTTAAGGTACCAGAATTCTAACTCCTGGAGCGAGTATCCCTCGTGAAAGGGATATCGCGACATATCAGAGGACGTATTCTAGACACGTCACATGGCAATCTACATCCTGGACAGAGATTTCGTCTCGTAGGAGGTGATTGGCGAGATACGAATTCGGGAAAGAAAATGGGGAGCCGCTCCCAAGGCTTCCCTATCCCCCGATTCGTATGCGTGCCTGGCGCCAATCCTGGCGCCATCTGTATTCCTTTTTGCGTAGCTTAACAACTCGGTGTTTTTTCCTGTTTTTCTCGCAAATCTTGGATTTATTCGACTTTTCATGGCTTCTCCGTCTTCGTCGGCCTCTGATAAGTTGAGTATAGTGTCTTTTATGTATAAATGTAGGCTCTTGGTAAAATTTTGAGTGATTAATAGGATTAATCTTTGATACAAGAGCCGTAGCCTACCAGAGGCGTCTTTGACGCTGTCGCTCGCTAGGTATAAATTAGTTAGTCAGAGCGACATTCCTGGTTGTTTTGCTTTAATAAATTTTAGCTATTTAGCATTACTTAGGATTTCTTTCGTGCTTAGTATTATTTGGCGAAGTATTCGCCATTCTGGCCTACGCTAGGCCATGTAGCCTAGTCGTTTGGTCCTAGTACTTCATGCATGATTATGGTTTTTCCGAGTGTAATTAAAATTTTATTGAAGCTTTAGGCTATATTTTATACATTTTAGACTGTGTGGAATATTTCCAAGATAGTATACGAGTGAGTTTCGGTGAATTAGGTAATCGATTCTCTTGGTGCCTAGGCTAGTTGCTTATGGAGCCTTAGTATACTTTATCATACTCCCCGGTTGCTTTCTTTTCTTCGGAGAAGGTATGCAATCCCTTTTCCTCTGTTTAAGCCTTGGGCTTATCCCTAAGTGGTTTTTTCCGAATTTATTTTCGATAAAACTATACTAGGGTGTTACTGTACCTTCCTGTTCCTGTAGTTATGGTTCAAGAGGGACAGAACAACAGAGTTTTTAGTCTGAGTCTGTGTTGTCTGGCTTGGGGCTGAGTCCCCCTCGCTGACCTAACACATAAAAAGGGAGCTTAGCTCCCTTAGGTCACTACCGAAGGTTTCTGTGGATATGATTCCTTCTTTTGTGATCTACCAGACTAGTCCTTGTTGCTGTTCTCGGGGGAGGATAAGTTCTTCCCTTGGGAGTAGCAACGCCTTCCTTGCTTTGGTGCTCTGGAAGCTGGCAAGTATTGCTGGCCTTTCCCCTTAGATCTCCCTTAGGCTAAGATAAGTTTCTTTGCTGCGGGTGATCTGTCACTAAAGCAAGGTTGGCAGGACCCTCTTGTCCCTTCCCCCTCTTTCTTCGTAATGGCCGAGCCATTACTGTACTGTACGTCGTTCTACATCTGGACCTAGTATAGGTTAGGATGTGGAATTGACTCAGCCCCTTGCCGGCCGGCAGAGCTGGCCGGCAGGGGTCTTACTGTACTGTACGTCGTTCTACTTCTGGACCTAGTGTAGGTTAGGATGTGGAATTGACTCAGCCCCTTGCTGGCCGGCAGAGCTGCTGGCCGGCAAGGGTCTTATGTTTTCGAGTGCTGCCCGGACCTCTGTTGGTCCCTCATCCATGCCTGCCGGCAGAGCCGGACGGCATTGGTCAAAGAAGCCTGAATTAGTTTCTCCCCTTCCTTATATGCACTCTTTCGGTTGCCGGGCTTGGAGGTTGTGTACACTCTTATCCCGGCATCCATTCTATTTTTCTTCTAGTGCTGTACCTGTCCCGGCTGCCGGCCTATGAGGCCGGCAGCCGGGCAGGTGTAGTCCTCTGGTTCTTTTGCTGCCAGCTGGCATCGGTCTTGTACCTTTGCCGGCCGGCTTATGTCAGCCCTTGTCTGCCGGTCACCAAGAGTGTGGCCGGCAGCTGGGTACTACCTTGTGTAGTTGCTGGCCGGCAGCCATTGCCGGCCAACACTGGCTGTTACCGGCCGGCAGTTGCTGCCGACCGGCACAGGCATTTGAACCAGAGTGCTGCCGCCCTATAGCTGTTAAGTAGTATACTTTAAAGCTAGTTGTGGTGTGTGCCGGCCGGCAAAGGCAGGCCGGCACACATCCCCCTATACTGTACTAGTATTCTTCAGTATAACATATACAGTAAGAAGAAAACTATGGTAAGGGTTTTGGTACAGCACTGTGTCTTTTAACACTATTGTTTTTTCTTGCACATCCCTTTGCTGTTGCCCTACAGATAGGAAGCTGAGTTCTTCCCTGTCTATTATCCAGGATTTTAAAATCATTGCTTAGGTGTGAGCTCCACCTGTTTCCTCTGGAAACCTTGCATTGGTTACTCTAGAAGAGATAAACCATTTTGATTTTATTATCTGGGAGGCTGCTATAATGGGTTGTGAGGGAAACACAAGTGTGTGTCTTTCCTTTCTGAATTGTTATGCTATACTATGCATATCTAGTGATACATAGTTCACTTGATACTCATGGAAATTTCTTCTCTTTACAGAAGGACACTCTGAAGTGGGGAAGTGCTTTCTGCAATGTCAGCAGCAAGAACCTCTGCGGACATGAGTTTTGTAGGAGACTCGCAGCATACGCTGTCTCCAAGGATGATCTCCGGTATTGGGACCCTCAGGTATGTACTGTGTGCACTAACCTGATTACTGAGACATTTAAATAGCTAGGAAGAAGCTTCGTACCTGGGTAAGGGGCTTCCAAAAGAACACTTCTGGCCCTTATCTTCCAAGTGAGAAGATGAGGGCGTATCCTTTCCCTAAGGCATCAGCTGATGCAGTGATTCCCCAGCCTCAAGAGGAGATCCCCTAAGTTCAGATCCAGGTGGATGCTGAAGTCGCGGTCGCGATGCAAGACATCCAGCTAGATGACAGGATGTCTGATGTGGACGGGTGTCAGGAGGAAGACCTCCTGGCAGAAGCCCAGGATGAAGTTCAAGCCCCTCTACATCGGCCGGTCTCCCAGTAGAGCTGGGACAGGCCCTCTCTTCTATTGTTGGAATGATCCAACAAATGCAGAAGGAGAATCAGGAGAAGGCGGCTGCAATGGAACTGCGAATGCAGTGCCTTGCAGAATCACATGGGCCCCAGAAAAAGCTCAATGTGAAAGACCTTCCCTTGTGCTCAGATGCTAACCCATGGAGGTATGCTGAGCACATGCCGATGACGACTGGAAAGATCGTCATCTCGGATAAGCTGGGCTCAGTTCCCCTGGAGGAGGTGGAATTCTGGCCCAGCAAGGCATCATATCCGGACTGTTATGTCCGGCTGAGGAAGGAACCAGCTTCAAAGGAGGAGACAGAGCCGAAGGAGGTCATAGTGATGGACCATGCTAAGGCTCAAGCTCTACTTTCATCCTCGATGAAAGAGAGGGGCTTCTCTAACTCAAAGGTAGCCGCATTGAATAGGAAGCTCCCTTCCTTTGTGTCCTCGCCTACTAGAGCCTTCCCCTTTTTACAGAAAGGGTTTCTGGCTGTACTAAAAGCAGTCGAGGCCGGCAAGTCTTGCCCCTCCCTAGAGGAGTGTAAACCCTTGTCGCTGGCCCTGCCTATGGACCACAAAGACTGGAAGGACGTCCATCTTACGTTCTCAGTGGGAAAGTTGGAGGCTGATATTGCCGGACGTCAGTTCGGCAAGGACCTCCCTAAGCTGTCTGACTTTCTTTTGCGAAGTGAGTTCGATACAAAAGAAAGACTGACTGCCTCAATGTCTCTTCAGACTACTCTCGAGACGATGGCAAGTGACCCCAAGGTCCATGAAATGTTCATGGTAGTGGCCAAGCCTCATCTGGCCACAGTGACGAAGGACCTTTATGGCTTCGTCAAGGCAAGGAGAGCTTGTAGGGAGTTCGTGTTTACCTCGGCTACGGTGAGGCACGAGCCAAAGAAACTAATCTCCTCCAACATTTGGGGAAAAGACCTTTTCCCTACCGACTTGGTCAAAGAAGTTGTTGATAAGGCCGCCTTGGAGAATAGAAACCTTCTCCAGAAGTGGGGCCTGGCTATCAAAAGAAAGTCTTCCCCGGATGAGGGTCCTCAACCAAAGAGGAAGACTATGAGGACTAGGCTACCGTCTCGGCCAGCCAAGCCTCTTAGACAGCAACAGCAACTGCAATTGCCATTGCCCCCAGTGCCCCAGATCGTGGCACAAACCCCGACCACCTTTCAGTGGGTACCCCAGGCCGTGTCGACACAGTCCACGGCATTCACCCCAGCGTTCGAAGGGCAGTCTACTTCCTTTCGAGCAAAGCCTAGAGGAGCAGCCAGAGGCTCGTCTAGACGCCCCTCAAGGGGAAGGGGATTCAGAGGTGGTCGTGGTCAGGAAGGCAAGACCTCAGGACGGCAGTCCAAGTGAGGTGATACCGGTAGGAGGGAGACTTCTGAAATTTCGGGATCGGTGGACCTTCGATCCCTGGGCCCACAGCCTACTCAAGAATGGACTGGGCGGGAGCTGGTACAGCACTCCACCCCCGTGCCTTTGGTTTTTCCAACACTCCACCCCCGTTATGGAGGAGTACGTTCAAGAACTGTTGGAGAAAAAAGGTGATCCGAAGGGTGAAGCCCATCAATTTCTAAGGGAGGCTGTTTTGTGTTCCCAAGAAAGACTCGGAAAAGCTCAGAGTCATTCTGGACTTGTCGCCACTCAACAAGTTCATAGTGAATTGCAAATTCAAAATGCTAACACTGCAACACATAAGGAATTTACTGCCCAAGAGGGCATATTCCGTCTCTATAGACTTGTCAGACGCCTATTGGCACATTCCAATTAGCCATCGACTCTCCCCCTACCTAGGGTTCAGGCTACAACGAAGACTATACGCCTTCGGAGCCATGCCATTCGGGCTAAACATAGCCCCAAGGATTTTTACGAAGCTTGCGAGCGTAGCTCTCAAACAATTACGCCTAAAGGGAATTCAGGTAGTAACCTACCTGGACGACTGGTTGGTGTGGGCAGTATCCGAGACAGAATGCTTGCAAGCTTCCAGTCAAGTGATCCAGTTCCTAGAGTACCTAGGCTTCAAGATCAACAGAAAAAGTCTCGACTTTCTCCATCTCAAAAGTTCCAGTGGCTGGGAATCCACTGGGACCTTTTGTCACACCGTTTCTCCACCCCGGCGAAGAAAAGGAAGGAGATAGCGGGTTCTGTCAAGAGACTTCAAGATTCCGAAAGGATATCAAGACACGAGCAGGAGAGAGTACTGCGCTCTCTCCAGTTTGCTTCGGTGACAGACCCAGCGCTAAGAGCACAGCTAAAGGATGCAATCGGAGTTTGGAGAAGTTATGCATCAAACGCGTGAAGAGATCTGAGAAGACCAGTCGCTTCGGCTAAGTACTCTTCTCAGGCCTTGGTCCCAAGCCAGACATCTAAAGAAGTCGGTTCTTCTTCAGCCACCTCCCCCGTCGGTGACGATTCACTCAGACGCCTCGAAGGAGGGATGGGGAGGTCACTCTCATCGGAAAAAAGTCCAGGGGACTTGGTCCAGGCTATTCAAGACCTTTCACATAAAACTTTCTAGAAGCTAGGGCAGTGCTCCTTACCTTAAAGAAAGTCTCCCCGCGTCACTCGATCCACATAAGGTGGTGATAGACAGCGAGGTAGTTGTGAGATGCTTGAATCGACAAGGATCGAGGTCACCACCTCTCAACCAGGTGATGTTGGCCGTCTTCCGATTGGCGGAAAAGAAGAAGTGGTACCTGTCGGCAGTTCACCTTCAAGGAGTCCGCAATGTGACAGCGGACGCTCTATCCAGGTTCACACCGATAGAGTCGGAATGGTCCTTAGACGCAGGATCATTCTCCTTCATTCTGAATCAGTCCCAGAACTGCAGATAGACCTCTTTGCGACGAAAGACAACAAGAAGTTGCCCCTGTACGTGCCCCGTACGAGGACCCCTTAGCGGAAGCAGTGGACGCGATGTCCCTCGACTGGAACAGATGGTCCAAGATTTATCTGTTCCCTCCTCACAACCTTCTGTTGAGGGTCCTCAACAAACTGAGATCCTTCAAAGGGTAGCGGCAATAGTGGCCCACAAGTGGCCGAACAGCGTGTGGTTCCTCCTGGCATTGGAACTGTAGCTGAAGTTTGTACCACTACCAGATCCAGTTCTGACCCAGCGAGTCCAGAAGTCAACTGTCTGCGCTTCATTACAGAATACCCGGACCCTGCAGCTCGTGATTTTCTCTCCCTAGCGGTGAGAAAGCGTTTCGGGATTTCAAAAGCCAGTATAGACTTCCTTGAGGAATATAAGTGCAAATCTACTAGAAGGCAATATGAGTCATCTTGGAGAAAATGGGTGGCCTTTTGTCAAGGCGAAGAATCCGCAGGAGATCTTGACAGACTTCTGCTTATCTTTCTTCTCCACCTCCATGGTCAAGGGTTGGCAGCGAACACGATTTCAGCGTGTAAGTCTGCTTTGACAAGACCCATTCTATATGCCTTCCAGGTCGACCTAGGTAACGAGATCTTTAATAAAGTCCCGAAAGCCTGTGCTAGGCTCAGACCTTCAGCACCTCCAAAGCCCATTTCATGGTCTTTAGACAAGTTCTTCATTTCGCTTCTCTGTTGAGCAATGAAGAGTGTGCGTTAAAGGATTTGACACAAAAAGTTATTTTCCTATT
>NC_090753.1:90036159-90046159 GCF_036898095.1 Palaemon carinicauda | reverse complement strand
AGAGTGAATGCGAAGTTATGAAGCATCTTTTTAATACAGTATTATTTTTCCTATTCTCTCAAAGTTGATCCTTGATGTTTTGAAAGACATATAACATCCTTTAAACTTTGGAATCCCCAGATAATCCAATAAATATCTCTATAGACGTTTGGATCCCCAGATAATCCAATAAATATCTCTATAAACGTTTGGATCCCCAGATAATCCAATAAATATCTCTATAAACGTTTGGATCCCCAGATAATCCAATAAATATCTCTAAACGTTTGGATCCCCAGATAATCCAATAAATATCTCTATGAACGTTTGGATCCCCAGATAATCCAATAAATATCTCTATAAACGTTTGGATCCCCAGATAATCCAATAAATATCTCTATAAACGTTTGGATCCCCAGATAATCCAATAATCCAATAGATATCTCTATAAACGTTTGAATCCCCAGATAATCCAATAAATATCTCTATAAACGTTTGGATCCCCAGATAATCCAATGAATATCTCCATAAACGTTTGGATCCCCAGATAAGCCAATAAATATCTCTATAGACGTTTGGATCCCCAGATAATCCAATAAATATCTCTATAAACGTTTGGATCCCCAGATAATCCAATAAATCTCTCTATAAACGTTTGGATCCCCTGATAATCCAATAAATATCTCATATTTCTCCCACGTGTGATACTGTATATCGAGAAGCGCATTATGATTTTACTATTTTTTTTTAATCTGCGCATTATCAATATAATATTCTTCGGAGATTTTTTATTTTTCGAGAAAAGCACCTCTTTGGGGACCTGTATTCTTCGAGAAAAAATTCTTTTGAGTTTCATTAATTTAATATAGCCTTTTTTTCCTAGGGAATTGTTTATCCCATTTTATACGGTATCTCCTTTACATCCAGCCTTTTTCATTTTCCATCTTAATGATTTCACCTGAATCTCCATCTCGCATTTCCCGCAATTTCCTCTCTAGCTCCTTGTGGTCTTTCCCTGAGCTTATCATTCCTTCCTTTTTCCTTTGCTCAATCTACAAATTTTCACCTGCAGCTGTTTCCAGCTGGCTAACCAGCTGTCTTTTTATCGCCTCGTCCTCTTTAACGGAAGCCATTTCGTTCTGCTCTCTTCGATCCACAGGTTTCTAGCATAGCACTTCTTGTCGTCACCTTTATGTTGGACGTCCTGTCTTCAGCTATCGTTTTGTAAATGATATATTTTTTTTATCTTGGCGTATGAAAACCTTTGTGAAAGTGGCGTATCCAAACCTTTTTTTATCTTGGCGTATGTAAACCTTTTTATAAGTGGCGTATCCAAACCTTGTTTATCTTTGTTTATGCAAACGTTTTTTATCTTGGCGCATGCAAACCTTTTTTAAATTGAGTATGCAAACCTTTTTGATCTTGGCGTATGTAAACCATTTTTTGATTTGGTGTATGCAGACCTTTTTTTTTTATCTTGGCATATGCAAACCTTTTTTTTATTTTTGAAGTATGCAACCCTTTTTGAAAGTGGCGTATCCAAACTTTTTTTTTATCTTTGCATATACAAACCTTTTTTATCTTGGTCTATGCCAACCTTTTTTATCTTGGTTTATGCAAACCTTTTTGAAAGTGGCGTATCCAAACTTTTTTTATCTTTGCATATGCAAACCCTTTTTATCTTGGTCTATGCCAACCTTTTTTTCATCTTGGTTTATGCAAACCTTTTTCTATGTTGACGTATGCAAACCTATTTTTTATCTTGGCTTATGCAAACGATTTTTATCTCGGCATATGCAAACCTTGTTTATGTTGGCGTATGCAAATAATTTTTTATTTTAGCGTATCTAAACCTTTTTTATTTTGTCGTATGCAGAACTTTTTTATCTTTCTGTGTAAGAACCTTTTTTAATTTGGTGTATGTAAACCTTTTTGATCTTGGCGAATGCAACCATTTTATGATCTTGGCATATGCAAACCTTCTCTTAGGTGTTTGCCTGAGTAAGGTATTTCTGATAAAGGGGTTGTTTTTCGTTTCACTGTTGAAATATACATAATAAATGCATTATTAGCCATGTGAAATCGTCTTTACTCACTCCTAAAAATAAAAACATTCTTTTAGAATGCCATCAAAAATTAGTGATATAGCACGAGTGGCAATTAACTATAATGATGCTCAAAGCTCATTATAATATTTTCCTTATTTACTTATCTAAAGTACCTGAAAACGTGATATTTTAGCACAGTAACAAAGTTGATATTTACACTGGTTATAAATATTGACTTCATGAACTACAATAAAATTATACAGTTATGTAAGGATACACACACATCACAGATATATATATATATATATATATATATATATATATATATACATACATATATATATATATATATATATATATGTGTGTGTGTGTGTGTGTGTGTGTAGTGTATATTAGGACCGAGTACCCTGCTTCTCATAAGTCCTGCTATCAATGTGGATGTCATGAGATTCAGGTAATAAAATTTCTGGTAGGCATAACAACTTTTATTTGTGTTCCATTTATCAGAATCCAGACATGGATGATTTTATCTTCGATTGTCTTCTTACCATTATGGATAAGATACAAGAAGATGATAGAAAGGCTTCTTTTGTCTTTGTTGATGATTTTAATGCTCACCATAGGGATTGGTTAAGTTCTTTCTCTCCTACCGATCGCCATGGCTTAAGAGCTTTAGACTTTGCCTCTGAATCAGGCTGTGAGCAAATCATAAGTGAAGCTACTCACAGGTCTGGTAATTGCTTGGACCTCGTATACACTGACTCCCCTGGTGTTATAACTAGTAAGGTTGGTTCTCCAGTCGGGACATCTGATCATGCCTTGATTTCTTTAGTAGTGAAGACTGAGCAGCCTGTCCCTGATATATTATACTCTTGTAAAATTTATATGAAATCCCAAGCAGACTGGAATGGGATTTTGCTTGAACTTTTGTGATTGAATTGGTCACAATTAAATAGTAGTGTAGATCCTGTTGTCCCTTCGAATGAGAATCTAGTCAACATCATTGATAGGCGTATCCCTTCTCGTGGGCTAAGGTACCGAGTGAAGGACAAACCATGATTCAATGATGATTGCAGACGTGCTTATTTGGAGAAGCAGGAGGCCTATCATCTTTGGAAGGGTAACAGATCAGATTTGACCTGGAACAACTATACTCAGCTTCGAGCTTTTGCTCAGAGAGTTTATGCCTCAACTGAAAAGGAGTACAATTCAACTATAAAAGAAACCCTTTCTGGTACAACTCAGGAACATAAATGGTGGTCTACCCTTGAATCTGCACTCTTTGGTGTAAATGCAACAGTTCCTTCTTTACTTAAACCAGATGGCTCAGTCACTCACTGTCCAAAGGAAAAGGTAACCCTTTTGGCTGATGTTTTTGACAGTAAACAGAGTAATGAAAAACTTGAACTTCCTCATTCCTGTTTTCCTGAGGCTAAAATAACTAGTTTACCTTTTCGATATCGTGAGATTAAAGCTCTGTTGATGGACCTTGATGCTTATGGAGGTGTAGACCCAAATGGTATTTTTCCTTTGTTTTTTATAAAGACAGCAGATTTCTTAGATCCAAAGTTATCTGTTATTTTCCGCATGTTAGCAAGAAGAGGAGCTTTTAGCACTTGTTGGAGAATTGGTAATATTACTCCTCTATGTAAATGTGTTTGTGGTAGCTCAAGTCCCACTGATTACCGCCCAATTTCCATAACTCCCATATTATCTAAAGTTTTTGAACGTCTTCTGGCAAAACGTCTTAATAGGTTTGCTGAAGGTAATCATCTATTCCCTAGTTTGCAATTTGATTTTTGTAAAGGCCTTGGAGCATGTGATGCCCTTCCTACAATATACAATGCTGAATAGAAATCCCTTGATTGTGGCCAGGAAGTTTGTATGATTGGCCTTGATTTTAGTGCTGCCTTTGACCGTGTTAATCATGAGGCCCTTGTTTTCAAACTGAAACAGTTGGGAGTGGGTGGGTCGTTTCTTAGCATTATTATTGATTTTTTAAGTATTAGATCTCAAAGAGTTGTTGTTGATGGGCACCATAGTGAGTATAGGAATGTGATATCCGGTGTTCTACAGGGTAGTGTTCTTGGCCCATTACTTTTCATACTATATACACAGGAGGTGGTTTGGCCTGGAAAACAAGCTTGTTGCATATGCAGATGATGCTACTCTCTTTGCATCAATTCCATCCCCTGAATGTAGATCTGGGTTTAGTGAATCCCTTAAAAGAGATTTAGCTAAAATTAGTGCATGGTGTAAATTATGGGGTATGAAGTTGAATCTTAATAAAACTCAAAGTATATTTGTAAGTAGGTCAAGGACGGTGGCTCCTCAACATCAGGATCTCAGTATTGATAATGTTTCTTTAAATTTTTATGACTCTTTTAAAATTTTAGGTGTGATTCTCGACGGCAAATTTACTTTTGAGAAACACATTAGGTCTGTATCTTCTTCAATTGCACAAAAAATTGGCTTATTGCGAAAGTCTTTTAAGATTTTCAGTGATCAATCTATTCTGAAGAAGTGTTTTAATTCTTTCATTCTACCTTGTTTTGCGTATTGTTCTCCTGTTTGGTGTTCAGCTGCTGATTCTCATCTTAATATGTTGGACAGAAACTTATGGTCTATTAAATTTCTTATTCCTGATCTAGATATTAATCTTTGGCACCGTCGTTCAATTAGTTCATTATGCATGTTGCAGGTCGTTTAGTGAGGAAACTAGGCTATTTTTTTTTATAATTCTTTAGTATTTATTATAATTTTATAGTTTTTTTTCAATTCTATAGTTTTTTTTTTTTTTAGTGGCGAATTGCTTTGAATTATGAAAAAGTAATAGACGAAAACAATCGCTTTGCATAATTTGTCAGTGTTGTAAATAAATCCTGTTTCCCTGTCCATTACTCATTCATATTCTTCCATTTACTGCCCTAAACAGTCCTTTTATTTCGCGGATTTCTCTAATTCCATCTTTATTCGGTGTTGTTATTCACTCGCAATTACTTCCTGTTGCTGCAGGTCTTCCGTTAGGTTTCCTTTCAATTGTTATTTTGCTTCTTCCTTATTCAATAAAGGCAGATCTCAAGAGGCCATAGAATGTTCAACTGGGTTCTCTCTCTCTCTCTCTCTCTCTCTCTCTCTCTCTCTCTCTCTCTCTCTTGATAAGTCTTAATGTTTCCTGTGTCGTTTTTATTCATATTTCCATTTTAATTAAGTAATCTTTCTCAGTTTTATTCTACCCACAGTCAATCTCGTCCTTTAGTGTCAGTTTATTTCTCTCTCTCTCTCTCTCTCTCTCTCTCTCTCTCTCTCTCTCTCTCTCTCTCTCTCTCTCTCTTGATAATAGTCTTAATATTTCCTGTTTTTTTTTATTTATATTTTCATTTTAATTAAGTAATCTTTCTCAGTTTTATTCTATCCACATTCAATCTTGTCTTTTAGTGTCAGTTTATTCTCTCTCTCTCTCTCTCTCTCTCTCTCTCTCTCTCTCTCTCTCTCTCTCTCTCTCTCTCTCTCTCTCTATAATAGTCCTAATATTTCCTGTCTTTTTATTTATATTTCCATTTTAATTAAGTAATCTTTCTCAGTTTTATTCTATCCACATTCAATCTTGTCTTTTAGTGTCAGTTTATTCTCTCTCTCTCTCTCTCTCTCTCTCTCTCTCTCTCTCTCTCCTCTCTCTCTCTCTCTGATAAGTCTTAATGTTTCCTGTGTCGTTTTTATTCATATTTCCATTTTAATTAAGTAATCTTTCTCAGTTTTATTTTACCCACAGTCAATCTCGTCCTTTAGTGTCAGTTTATTTCTCTCTCTCTCTCTTCTCTCTCTCTCTCTCTCTCTCTCTCTCTCTCTCTCTCTCTCTCTCTCTCTCTCTCTCTCTCCTTGATAATAGTCTTAATATTTCCTGTTTTTTTTATTTATATTTTCATTTTAATTAAGTAATCTTTCTCAGTTTTATTCTATCCACATTCAATCTTGTCTTTTAGTGTCAGTTTATTCTCTCTCTCTCTCTCTCCTCTCTCTCTCTCTCTCTCTCTCTCTCTCTCTTCTCTCTCTCTCTCTCTATAATAGTCCTAATATTTCCTGTCTTTTTTATTTATATTTCCATTTTAATTAAGTAATCTTTCTCAGTTTTATTCTATCCACATTCAATCTTGTCTTTTAGTGTCAGTTTATTCTCTCTCTCTCTCTCTCTCTCTCTCTCTCTCTCTCTCTCTCTCTCTCTCTCTCTCTCTCTCGATAATAGTCTTAATATTTCCTGTCTTTTTTATTTGTATTTCCATTCTAATTAAGTAATCTTTCTCAGTTTTATTCTATCCACATTCAATCTTGTCTTTTAGTGTCACGAGTTTATTTCACGTTTCCCAATTTACCTTTATATTCCATGTTTGTTTTATAATCTCATGCATCTTTGTCCTTAATATCTCTTCCCCTTTAATCTGTCTCTCTATTTAACTTGTAAACGACACTTGCCTGTATTTTTACTACTTTTATTTTAGTTTATCTTTATTCTACATATGACCCCTTTTCCTCCATACTTCTTCCCTTTATTACTGCCATTTCAACTTCCCCTTTTCCTTATATCTATTGCAGATTTGTAGGTGTTATTGCCCGGGTGTATGTTTTGAAATTTGTTATCGTCTGAGCTTTCCAGTAGCAGAATTATTAATACAAATCTAGTTTACGATAGGAGTAATTTGATTATATTTATTGTATAGTATTGACAGTCGTATTTTTCTTTATATATATATATATATATATATATATATATATATATACATGCGATCGTTTATGGTATATATATATATATATATATATATATATATATATATATATATATATTATATACATATATTTATAATTATTCATAAAAATAAATATATACTTATGCATATCTATGTATATATAAATATATATATATATATATATATATATATATATATATATACATATGTACATATATATACATATATATATATATATATATATATATATATATACATAATATATATATTTATATATATATATACACACATATATATATATATATATTATATATATATATATATATATATATATATATATTATATATATATATATATATAAACTAGCAAATACGTACCTATATAAATAGAAACATAAATATAAATATATATATATATATATATATATATATATATATATATATATATGTATGTATATATATGTATTTAAATGTATATATATATATATATATATATATATATATATATATATATATATAAGGGTGTGTTTGTATATGTATATTTTAACACACAGACGTAGATAGATAGATAGATAGATAAATTTTATAATTGTACGTATGAGAATGAAACTTCCAAACACTCGCTTACCATTCGCGTCAATTACTTTAATTTCAATTGAATCTATATATTGCTTTAATTGCCAATTTGTACGGTAGTTACCTGGTAATTCGCTTAATGCTGTGGTTTTAAGCGTGTGCTTCAAGTTATTTTGGGTCATTTGCATTCTATGGTTATTAGTGTTTACTTTTGTTGATTGTTTGTTATTGTCATTTTACTCCTGTTTTCTACTTCGTGCTTTTCATGATGTTGTAGCTTGTTTTTCTTTTTATAATAATAATAATAATTATTAGATAGTGAAGATAATAGTAATTACATTATTATTACCTTCGCCAACTTCATTGCGGCGAAGGTTATGTTTTCATAGGAGTTGTCTGTTTGTGTGTTTGTGCTTCGCACAACTCAAGAATTTTTCGAATTAATCTTATGATATTTGGTGGGATGATTAGTCATAATCTAAGGACAATTTGATTAGATTTTCTGAGTGATTGGTTCAAAAGGTCAAGGTAAAGTCCATGAAAATGTAAAAAAATTATATCTTGGTCAGTGTTTATCTGATATGCACGACACTAGTGCCAAAATGTGCACAATTCAATTTCCTATCTTGAAATATACTGCATGATATAGGCGAAGGTATGCGCTCTACCGAGTGCCGTTCTAGTTACAAATGCTTGAACTATGATGATATATTTATCATTGTTGATATTAATAACAACAACGGGAATAATAATGATATATTCTTTGCCATATGAATATTTACAATTATCATTATAAATATTACACCCTTGCTTATGATTAATTGATCGAAATGCAATTTTCTCATACACTAGATGTATGTCGTATGATTTGATATGAGAATGATATTGATTAAAACACTTGAAGACTTAAAGGTCGCTCATGAATGGCGGAGTTGAGGAACAGGACAATGCCCTGAGACTGACCATATGATATATGCACCCGAGCTCCTCTTCATCCAAGCTAGGACCAGGGAGGGCCAGGTAAAAATGGCTGCTGATGACTTAGCTGGTAGGCCTCTAGGCCCCCCGAAATGCCATAACCTTAGCTCTCAAGGATGGTGAGGTTGCAGACATTAGAAGAAACTATCGAGCTTGAGCGGGGCTCGAACCCCCATCCAGCAGATCTCTAGCCAGGGACATTTCCAATAGCCTAAAAGGTCCCTGTAGGCCAGGGTATAAAGAAGCCCGTCTAAATCATCATCATCATCATCATCATCATCATCTCCTCGTACGCCTATTGACGCAAAGGGCCTCGGTTAGATTTCGCCAGTCGTCTCTATCTTGAGGTTTTAATTGAATACTTCTCCATTCATCACCTCCTACTTTGCGCTTCATAGTGCTCAGCCATGTAGGGCTGGGTCTTCCAACTCTTCTGGTGCCTTGTGGAGCCAAGATGAACTTTTGGTGAACAAATCTCTTATCATGATCTCATCAACATATGACACTCGAGTGATCTCTTATAGTTTTATTTCTAATCCTGCCCTGCCATTTAACTACCAATATCCTTCTGAGGGCCTTGTTATCTAAATAGACAAATTTATCTCATATTAGATAAAAGATAAGAAAATTCCAAAAACAATGTGACTTTTTCTTTTCTAGAAAGGAAACTACTCTCACGGTCCATTAAAAGCCCTCGGGTTGAACCCTGAAAAGTGATGGAATACTTTATTCTGCATGGAAGAGAACTCGCTCAGTCTGTGAATGTCCTCAAAATGCCAGCTAAAGAGAGAATTCTTTCCAGACGGAAAGTCAAAACGAATACGTCGTCACATTCTGACTTGAATTCCTGCTGTAAATTTCGAAAAAAATAATGAAAACCAAAAAAATACTTTATTTTTGTTGGAAATTTCGACAAAAACAGTAAAGAAAATATTTCGTTATATACAACAAAGGCATAAACAAAGACTAGAATTGCACTCTGAGAGTGCAGACCTCCGCCACACCAGCTTATTTCTCGAAGGCAGCATGCCTTTCCAAGAATAATTTTAGACCGTAGGCGTATTTGAAGTGTGTGTGACAACCATGTGCGAACTTGGGTTTAAGGTTATGGTTAATTCTGAGGATCTTTTGCTCGACACTGACCTTGACCTTTGACTTACGACTTTCAAAATTGAATCTCTTCCACGTCTCACCATATATATTAATCCCAGAAAGTTTCACTAATCTGAGGAAAGCTGTGGTGAGGAAGTTGTTTGAAGGTTTAATGCCCTAGAAACTGACCGTATATACATATGATCAGCGTCCAAGCTCCTTCACCACCCAAGCTAACACCAAGGAGGACCAGGCGATGGCTGCTGATGACTTGGCAGACAGACGAAAACAAAGACAAAGTGACAAACAGGGGCAAAAATGCAACCTCCTCCCAACTTCGTTGGCTGAGGTAACGAGGGAAAATAATAATAGCATTTCCCTCTTCCCTCTGACATTAAATTCGAAGTTTGATCTTTTCCCAAAGTGAATAAGCATAAGACTACTGGGGTGGTGGGGTTAGGAGGAGGATGAGGAGGGGGCGGGTGGGTGGTTCAGAGTGGAATTTCGGCCATGCATTGCTTAGGTCCAATTTCCCCTCACCCCCACCCCCACCCCAGAGGCCCAAAGCCTCTTCTTGCCGCTGCTG
>NC_090753.1:90028659-90031159 GCF_036898095.1 Palaemon carinicauda | reverse complement strand
TTTGAGATGAAGTGTCTAAGGAGTATGGCTGGTGTATCTCGAGTAGATAGGGTTAGGAACGAAGTGGTGAGAGTGAGAACGGGTGTATGAAATGAGTTAGCAGCTGGAGTGGATATGAATGTGTTGAGGTGGTTTGGCCATGTTGAGAGAATGGAAAATGGCTGTCTGCTAAAGAAGGTGATGAATGCAAGAGTTGATGGGAGAAGTATAAGAGGAAGGCCAAGGTTTGGGTGGATGGATGGAGTGAAGAAAGCTCTGGGTGATAGGAGGATAGATGTGAGAGAGGCAAGAGAGCGTGCTAGAAATAGGAATGAATGGCGAGCGATTGTGACGCAGTTCCGGTAGGCCCTGCTGCTGCCTCCGATGCCTTAGATGACCGCGGAGGTAGCAGCAGTAGGGGATTCAGCATTATGAAGCTTTATCTGTGGTGGATAACGGGGGAGGGTGGGCTGTGGCACCCTAGCAGCACCAGCGGAACTCGGTTGAGTCCCTTGTCAGGCTGGGAGGAACATAGAGAGTAGAGGTCCCCTTTTTGTTTTTGTTTCATTTGTTGATGTCGGCTACCCCCCAAAATTGGGGGAAGTGCCTTGGTATATGTATGTATGTGATATATATTTATATATATATATATATATATATATATGTGTGTGTGTGTGTGTACATAAATCCATATACGTACACAGTATAATATATATTTCTCCAAGCCTTGCATTTCCCTGAGAACCTCGGGCAAATTTATGAAAACCTCTTGGAATTCCCAAAGTTCTCGGGAATTTTGTTTAAAAGTTTGAGAGTTCCCTGTCTCAAAAATATATCGGAAGCACGTAATGGAAATTATGGATAGAAAAATTTGAAATGAAAACTATACGTGGATTTCTTTAAAGAAGATCAGAAGGTCCTTGATATATATATATATATATATATATATGTCCGGGGAGAAAATATCCATATGGGGAAAAATCCTTATCAGGATAAATCCCTATCGGGAAAAATTTGTTGGGAAAAAATCCCTATGGGGAAAATCTTATGGGAGAAACCTCTATGGAAAAAAATAGTTATGGGAAAAAATCTCTATGGGGAAAAGTTTTATGGGAAAAGTCTCCGAGAAATTATGGGGAAAAGTCTTATGGGAAAAATCCCTATGGAAAAACATCCCTATGGAAGAAAATCTAAAGGGAAAAAATCCTATTGGGGAAATCCTATTGAAAAAATCCCTATGGGGAATATATCCCTATGGGAAAAAATCCTTTAAAGGAAAAAAATCCTTGAGTGACAGCGGAAAATAAATCTTTAGGGTTCGAAATAAAAGTTTCTGGAGCCATTGATAGTCCCGAAGCCTAAGGGAAAATAAATACCATAGGCCTCACGTAGAAATTGAAGGCCTGAAGTCTTAGGAAAAATATATCGTAGCCCTCAAAAAGAAAAAAAAAAAAGTCCTGAGGCCTTGGTAGAAAAAAAGTCTATAGTGACTTCGGAAAGTAAATCCCTGGGCTTCGAAATAAAAGATCCTGGAGCCTGGGGGTGAAATAAATATTAGAGGCTGGAAGTCTTAAAAAAAAATTGTAGGCCTCAAAAGAAAAAACTTGAGGCCTTGGTAATAAAAAGACCTATAGTGACATCGGAAAATAAATCTTTAGGGTTCGAAATAAAAGTTTCTGGAGCCATTGAGAGTCTCGAAGTCTAAGGAAAATAAATACCAGAGGCCTCACGTAAAAATTGAAGCCCTGAAGACTTAGGAAAAATAAATCGTAGCCCTCAAAAAAAAGTCCTGAGGCCTTGGTAAAAAAAAAAAAAAAAAAAAAAAAAAAAAAAAAAGCAAGCAAGCATTAATGACTTCGGAAAGTAAATCCTTGGGCTTCGGAATAGAAGATCCTGGAGCCCGGGGGTAAAATGAATACTAGAGGCCGGAAGTCTTAAAAAAAAATCGTAGGCCTCAAAAGAAAATTCCTGAGGCCTTGGTAATAAAAAGGCCTATAGTGACTTCGGAAAGTATATCCTTGGTCTTCGAGATAAAATATCCTGGAGCCGGAGTCTTCGGAGAAAATATGTGTAGCCTTCAATATAAAGAGGTCGGGAGACTTCAAGAAAAAATCTTGGGCCTCTTAAAGAAATCGAGAGGTCTTTGGTAATCGAAAAAAAAAAAAGATGACTGGAGATTTATGAAAGATGTCTGTAGTTCTCGAAAAAAAAAATTTTGTGGCCTTGAAAAAATAAAAAAAAATGCCTGGAGACTTGAAAATATCTGTAGGTCTTGAAAATAAATTTTGGTGGCCTTCAAAAATGTAAAAATGGCTAGACATAAGAAAACTTCTGTAGATCTCGGAAAAAACATTTTGGTGGCATTGAAAATTTTCATAAATGTCTGGAGACTAATGAAAAATATCTGTGGGTCTCGAAAAAGAAAAAATTAGGCCTCGATAAATATACAAAAATAGAAAAAGTATCCGGAGACCGACCAGCTGGCCCTCCCTAATTGAATATAGTAGTCAAAGGCAAGCAA
>NC_090753.1:90021159-90026159 GCF_036898095.1 Palaemon carinicauda | reverse complement strand
AAAATTTCTCCCCACGCCACAAACACCAAAAATGAAATGGTTAATGTCTCTGTGTCTTCTTACGTTACGCCTACGTACAAATGCGTATACTCAAGGGATACGTATGTAACTCCTCTTTTACATAGTAGATATACCCCCTTCCCCATCCCCCCCCCCCCTTCCCTACGACAAGAGCCTCGGACGTCTTTCCATGCTGATCCCAAAGTGGAACTGTCTCTTCATGAGACGCGATATCTTGCTCGTCCGTCGACTCGCGTTAGGCTTCCGTCCGCCTCGTCCTAAAATTGGTTCTCCATTCCAGCACTGACCTTTCCAGTCTGATGCCCCCGAGATGCGTCAGGGAAAAATATATATAACCTTCCTAGAGGAGAAGGGAGGGGTGTCCCTGGGGAGGGGAAGGCGAAGGGGTGGTGGAGGCCCCGGGAAGGGCGTGGGGTGAGGTCTTATTTTGTGTCACCCTCATGTTTTTTTATTTGTTATCATAGTTCTATTCAGAAGAAAAAAGAATATAAAAGATATATATATATATATATATATATATATATATATATATATATATATATATATATATATATATATATATACATTAAAAATCAATTATGCTCTCTCTCTCTCTCTCTCTCTCTCTCTCTCTCTCTCTCTCTCTCTCTCTCTCTCTCTCTCTCTCTCTCTCTCTCTCTCCGGAAAATCTACGGAATATACGGAATAATATTCGAAATTTACTAAGGCAATTCCACTCATCTTGTCCCATATACGGAAGTATGTATGGCTACTTGAATTTAACACCCAGAGGCTTACATGCCTTTGATCTTCACGTGTAGCTTTGCATATGCTTCAAATCCCTGAAGATTATGTTTATTTTATGTTAAGTGTCAACTTTAATTAACTCTACCTTGTTAAGTTTGTCATTATACTTTGAGAGGGGTTTGTACATTAGTTATAAAACCTGGAGCTATTGGGAGCCTGGAGCTCTTGGGAGCCTAGTAAGATCCGGTTGTTTAGTATGGAGTAATCAAAGTTCCCTGCTGCATGCTATTTAAGTAGGACATTTATATAACACTATCAACTACGATTATGAAACCTCTTTATCCTCAGAGTGAGTGCGAGGTTATGAAGCATCTTTTTAATACA
Organism: Palaemon carinicauda; assembly: GCF_036898095.1. Lineage (NCBI taxonomy): Eukaryota > Metazoa > Arthropoda > Malacostraca > Decapoda > Palaemonidae > Palaemon > Palaemon carinicauda. The sequence continues at coordinate 90,025,028 of NC_090753.1, read as the reverse complement.
GTATTATTTTTCATATTCTCTCAAAGTTGATCCTTGATGTTTTGAAAGACATATAACATCCTTTAAACTTTGGAATCCCCAGATAATCCAATAAATATCTTTATAAACGTTTGGATCCCCAGATAATCCAATAAATATCTCTATAAACGTTTGGATCCCCAGATAATCCAATAAATATCTCTATAGACGTTTGGATCCCCAGATAATCCAATAAATATCTCTATAGACGTTTGGATCCCCAGATAATCCAATAAATATCTCTATAAACGTTTGGATCCCCAGATAATCCAATAAATATCTCTATAGACGTTTGGATCCCCAGATAATCCAATAAATATCACACATTTTTTCCTCGTGTGATACTGTATATCGAGAAGCGCAATATGATTTTATTATTTTTAATCTAAATCTACGCATTATCAATATAATGTTCTTCGGAGATTTTTCATTTTTCGAGAAAAGCACCTCTTTGGGGACCCGTATTCTTCGAGAAAAAATTCTTTTGAGTTTCATTCATTCAATATAGCCTTTTTTCATAGGAAATTGCTTATCCCATTTTATACGGTGTCTCCTTTACATCCAGCCTTTTTCAATTTCCATCTTAATGATTTCACCTGAATCTCCATCTCGCATTTCCCGCAATTTCCTCTCTAGCTCCTTGTGGTCTATCCATGAGCTTATCATTCCTTCCCTTTTCCTTTGCTCAATCTACAAATTTTCACCTGCAGCTGTTTCCAGCTGGCTAACCAGCTGTCTTTTTATCGCCACGTCCTCTTTAACGGAAGCCACTTCGTTCTGCTCTCTTCGATCCACAGGTTTCTAGCATAGCACTTCTTGTCGTCACCTTTATGTTGGACGTCCTGTCTTCAGCTATCGTTTTGTAAATGATATCTTTCTTTATCTTGGCGTATAAAAACCTTTTTTATCTTGGCGTATGAAAACCTTTTTCAAAGTGGCGTATCCAAACCTTTTTAAGATCTTGGCTTATGTAAACCTTTTTGAAAGTGGCGTATCCAAACCTTTTTTTATCTTTGTTTATGCAAACGTTTTTTTTTTTTATCTTGGCGCATGCAAACATTTTTTTAAATTGTGTATGCAAACCCTTTTGATCTTGGCGTATGTAAACCTTTTTTTGATTTGGCGTATGCATACCTTTTTTTATCTTGGCGTATACAAACCTTTTTTTTTATTTTGACGTATGCAAACCTTTTTGAAAGTGGCGCATCCAAACTTTTTTTTTTATCTTTGCATATGCAAACCTTTTTTATCTTGGTCTTTGCCAACATTTTGTTATCTTGGTTTATGGAAACTTTTTTATCTTGTCATATGCAAACCTATTTCTATGTTGACGTATGCAAACCTATTTTTTATCTTGGCTTATGCAAACGATTTTTATCTTGGCATATGCAAACCTCTTTTATGTTGGCGTATGCAAATATGTTTTTAGATTAGCGTATCTAAACCTTTTTTATTTTGGCGTATGCACACCTTTTTAATCTTGGCGTATACAAACCTTTTTGATCTTGGCGTATGCAGACCTTTTTAATCTTGGCGTATACAAACCTTTTTAATCTTGGCGTATGCAGACCTTTTTAATCTTGGCGTATACAAACCTTTATAATCTTGGCGTATACAAACCTTTTTGATCTTGGCGTATGCAGAACTTTTTTATCTTGTCGTATGCAGACCTTTTTAATCTTGGCGTATACAAACCTTTTTGATCTTGGCGTATGCAGAACTTTTTTATCTTGTCGTATGCAGACCTTTTTAATCTTGGCGTATACAAACCTTTTTGATCTTGGCGTATGCAGACCTTTTTAATCTTGGCGTATACAAACCTTTATAATCTTGGCGTATACAAACCTTTTTGATCTTGGCGTATGCAGACCTTTTTAATCTTGGCGTATACAAACCTTTTTAATCTTGGCGTATTCAAACCTTTTTGATCTTAGCGTATGCAGACCTTTTTAATCTTGGCGTATGCAGAACTTTTTTATCTTGTCGTATGCAGACCTTTTTAATCTTGGCGTATACAAACCTTTTTGATCTTGGCGTATGCAGACCTTTTTAATCTTGGCGTATACAAACCTTTATAATCTTGGCGTATACAAACCTTTTTGATCTTGGCGTATGCAGACCTTTTTAATCTTGGCGTATACAAACCTTTTTAATCTTGGCGTATACAAACCTTTTTGATCTTGGCGTATGCAGACCTTTTTAATCTTGGTGTATGCAAACCTTTTTTATCTTGGCGTATGCAGACCTTTTTAATCTTGACGTATGCAGACCTTTTTAATCTTGGCGTATACAAACCTTTTTGATCTTGGCGTATGCAGACCTTTTTAATCTTGGCGTATACAAACCTTTTTAATCTTGGCGTATACAAACCTTTTTGATCTTGGTGTATGCAGACCTTTTTAATCTTGGTGCATGCAAACCTTTTTTATATTGGCGTATGCAGACCTTTTTAATCTTGACGTATGCAGACCTTTTTAATCTTGGCGTATACAAACCTTTTTGATCTTGGCGAATGCAACCATTTTCTGATCTTGGCATATGCAAACCTTCTCTTAGGTCTTTGCGTGAGTAAGGTATTTCTGATAAAGGCGTTGTTTTTCGTCTCACTGTTGAAATATACATAATAAATGTATTATTAGCCTTGTGAAATCGTCTATACTCACTCCTAAAAATAAAAACATTCTTTTAGAATTCCATCAAACCTTAGTGATATAGCACGAGCGTCAATTAACTATAATGATGCTCAAAGCTCATTATAATATTTTCCTTATTTACTTATTTAAAGTACCTGAAAACGTGATATTTACACTGGTTATGAATATTGACTTCATGAGCTACAATAAAATTATCCAGTTATGTAAGGATACACACACATCACAGATATATACATATGTGTATATATATATATATATATATATATATATATATATATATATATATTTATATATATATAGTTATATATAGTTATATACATATATATATATATATATATATATATATATATATATATATATATCTCATCCTCATCATCTCCTGCCACGCCTATTGAGGCAAAGGGCTTCGGTTAGATTTCGCCAGTCGTCTCTATCTTGAGCTGTTAATTCAATACTTCTCTATTTATCATCTCCTACATCACAGTTCTTAGTCCTCTGCCATAAAGGGCTGGATCTTTCAACTCTTCTAAGGCCTTGTGGAGTCCAGTTCAAAGTTTGGTGAACTAATCTCTCTTGTGGAGTGCGAAGAGCAGGCCCAAACTATCTCCATCTACCCCTTACCATGATTTCATCCATATATGACATTCGAGTAACCTCTCTCATAGTTTCATTTCTAACCCTGTCCCGCCATTCAACTCACAATATTGTTCTGAGGGTTTTGTTCTCAAATCTATAAAATCTGTTGGATATTGTTTCATTGTCTTACCGCGACTCATGTCCATACAGTAACACTGATCTCACTAAACTGATAAAATAGCCTGATTTTTTATGTAATGTAAGGCGATTTGATTTCCAAATTTTACTTAACCTACCCATTGTCTGATTTGCTTTTTTCAATCTTTCATTAAAATCAAATTCTAAAGACCCCGATCAAGAGATCATAGTCCCTAAATCTTTAAATGATTCCACCTCATTAATCCTTTCTCCTTCCAGTAATATTTCATCTTCCATTGCATATTCCGTTTCATCAAGAGTCTGTTTTTTCTATTTATTCAGAGCCCAACCTCATGTAATATTTCATGCATTCAGGTAAGCAAGCTTTGCCAGTCCTGTGGTGTTCTGTTAATTAGGACAGCGTCATCATCATACTGTAGGTCAGCTAATTTCCTGTTACCAATCCAGTCCAATCCTTCTCCA
>NC_090753.1:89976159-90013659 GCF_036898095.1 Palaemon carinicauda | reverse complement strand
AGTCTAAGGTTTTGTTCAGATTTAATTTTTCGAGTAATTTAAATTTGATGTTAATTCTTTATGTATTATTGTTGTAGCTTTGTATAGAATATATTCATTTTTGTAAAAAGTATATTATTTCGATCACCAATATTTCATAATAGAGCTTGCTTATAATCCCTGACTAAGAATCGAAGTAAGAAGTTGGTTTTGAATAGTTCAAGTAAAATAATCACCCAGTTTTGTTTTGAGTGTACGTAAGAGACCTTTGGATATTCAGTGTTCATATATATTGCCGTCTGAGAGTTATATAATATTTTCGGGGCTCGGGTATTTCTCAAGCATAACAGATTCATGTAAAAATAAACAGGAGAGTTTGGAGCTCGGACGTTTATGTAATTCTCCAGCCCGTAATAATATATATATATATATATATATATATATATATATGTATATATATATATATATATACATATATATATACATATTTATACATATATATATATATATACATATATATACATATATATATATATATATATATATATATATATATATATATATATCACAATCTGTGTGGGGACACCTTAGCATAATGAAAGGGTTTGTGGATGGCCATGATCAGCAAAGCTGTACTGGTCAGGTCCACCCGTACTAGGTTACTTTGCAGTGAGTGACCAGATTAAAGTCCCCCACTATCACCAGTCATCACTGGCCAGCATGGTGATGAAAACTAGCCAAACTGCAGACATAACTTATATGTCAGAGGCATTGTTCCTGCATTTTTACTAGAATGTTGTTGTTGTATATTTGTGTTTTTTTGTGTCTTTCTGTGTCTGCCTGCTGCCTCTGTATATATACAGTTTGTGTGTGTGTATGTCTGTGTCTCTTTCAGTGGGTGCAGGTCAGTTTGGGTTAAATTTTGAATAACCCTCCCTGTGTTTTAAATCGGATATCATTAATGTTTGCAACAAACTTTATCGATTTATTGCAAGGTTAAATTGGCTGTGAAGGCCGATGTGATAAATTATTGGGTGTGTTCCATTTCAAACTTCTACTTTGGACAGATAAAAAAAAAAAAACTTATTTTACTGACGATGGGTTTTCGCGTTCACCAATAATAGATGAACGCGTGGAGGCATTCGAGTAAATGTGCGTTCTACGGATGAATGCCAACAATCATTTTCCTAAAACCAATGAAATGCTGGACTGGGGTTCGAGTCCCGCTAAAGCTCGATAGTTTCTTGTAGTGTCTGCAACCTCACCATCCTCGTGAGCTAAGGGAAGAAGGGGTTGGGTGTGGCTATAAGTCCACCTACCGAGTCATCAGCAGCCATTGTCTGGCCCTCCCCTGGTCCAGGCTTTTGGTGGAGAGGGGGACTTGGGAGGTGATCTTAATGTACATAAGGTCATATGGTCAGTCGCTAGGACGTTGTCCTGCTACGGCATTGACACTGTTCCCTTGCCTCTGCCATTCATAAATGACCTTTAAATATTTTTTCTCTTATTTGTCTCACTCCTATTTTCGTATTTCATTTATCTTTCATTTAGCTGATGTTTCCCTTTTCCATAGCGTCTATTCCCTCTCCCCAAACTTTCCAATTAAATCTTAGGAAATGTGAATTGTGATTTCAATAGCGTCTGTTTACTCGTTAGAAACTGAATATAGTTTCAATTTTCATTCAGGTTTTAGTTAATGAAGAAGCACAGAATTTGACTCGAATATCTTTTGGGAAAAGGATGAATGAAACTTGAATTATATATATATATGTATATATATATATATATATATATATATATATATATATATATATATATATATATGTATATATATATATGTATGTATATATATATAATATATATATATATATATATATATATATATATATTATATATATATATCAACCGTTGATAGTCCGCTGCCTCAAATATGTCTTTCCACCTGCGTCTGTTTATAGTCTTTCCTTGCCAGTCTACAGTATACCACATATTTTCTTAGCTCGTCAATCTATCGTCATCTCTTCCATCCCCTTCCTCGTATGCAATATATAGGGACTCATTCTGTTATAAATGGTATATATATATATATATATATATATATATATATATATATATATATATATATATATATATATATATATAATGTGTGTGTGTTTGTCTGCGGGCGTTTGTGTATTTATTAACTTTATATAGATCAATTATCATTAAGATAAAATACGGTCAGACTATTTATTCATAGCATTACAAGACTTTATTTAGTAAATTCAGTGTTGAGATTATCTCTAGAAAGCCCACTCGCGTCCTCTCTCCGACTAGAAAATTTAAACACTCCATACGGATTCGAACGCATCATTATCTTTTAGTCGCCTCTTCCTTTGATCGTTACAGAGAAAAATATTAATATTGTTATTATTATCATTTAATAATTATTATTATTATTATTATTATCATAATTATTATTATTAATATTATTATTACTATTATTATTGTTGTTGTTGTTATTATTTTTATTATTATTATTATTATTATTATTATTATTATTATTTTCCTTATCATTATTATTTTTAGTTATTGTTATTATTGTTGTTTTTGTTGTTGTTGTTGTTGTTGTTGTTGTTGTTCTTGCACAGATACAAACACATATACAATCAGACTAAACGAACTGAAAGTTGTGATGGCATTTTCAGTAAATTTGGATTATTTTACGTTTTCAATTTGGTTTATTCTACATTTTCAATTTGGATTATTTTACATTTTCATTATTTTTAGTTTTTTAAATTTATTAGTGAGATTTTTAGAAGATAGAGTAAATACATAAACAAAGAAAATTATTTTTTCGTTAATTTTGGCTTATTAAACAATTTCGTTAAATTTCACAAGTGAAACACTTACCATGAATTCTTTAACTGGACAAGATCTCTTTAAAACACCCAATGTACCATTCCCGAAAACCGACTGAAATTCATTAGCATCGCAGCCGGCGAAAATGTAGTGCATAATGACTCGAAATCCCTAATTAAAGGCGAAATGGCTTCTTTCGAAATAGTCCCGTAATTAAAAAGGCGAAGGAGAATTAAAAGTAGAAATCCACCGACGTGGAAATTAAAACGGTCGGAAAATTAGATCTTTGAAACGCCCGGAATATTTGTTAATACGTAGAATGATTTTTTTGACTTTGGAACGAATGCAGATGAGAGAGAGAGAGAGAGAGAGAGAGAGAGAAGAGGAGAGAGAGAGAGAGAGAGAGAGAGAGAGAGAGAGAGAGAGAGAATTGTTAATGCCTGTGACTTTTAATTGCAAAACTTATACAGCCATTTATTAAAATCATATAGTGGGTCATATCAGTGTTATATATTTGATTAATTTAACCCATATTCTATCGCTTCTACATATTTATAACTCAATGAAAGAGAGAGAGAGAGAGAGAGAGAGAGAGGAGAGAGAGAGAGAGAGAGAGAGAGAGAGAGAGAGAGAGAGAGAGATTACTTGTTTCAACATCACCACCCAGAAGTCTATAAAGTTATAATCGGTTCGTAAATCCAATCAAGTTTAGACATTGATGTTAACTATAAATAAATAACAATTAAGCAATAATAATTGAATAATTACACTATGAATCGTTGATTTATATAGAATATCTTGTAGAATTCCTCAAATATTTACAGAACATCAATTTTTCTTAATTCAATATTAAATCGGTACTGTTTAAAAAGAAAAAAATCACTCCTTACATTAATTAATTTTGCCAAACATATTACCGAAATGAGTTCATGATTCGCTCTACTAATTCGTACTTCGAAATCAGATGATATTAATTCAGATCAATTGAGCCTTATTCTTTTTTTCATTATTCGCTGGTCGTTGGTGCTATTTCAAATAAAAAGATGCCTTCCTGTCTCATTTTCCGGATTTGGATGTTGCAATACCTACTAGGACTAAATATTAATTTCTTTGGATAATTCTAGCAATGATTATTCTTCTTTTAAATACTTCTAGCACTGAATATTTTTTTTAAGTACTATTAGCACTGAATATATTTTTAAATTCTAGCACTAAATATTGTTTTTTTGAAATACAACTAGCACTAAATATTAGTTTTTTAAATACTACTAGCACTAAATATTAATTTTTTGAAATACTGCTAGCACTAAATATAATTTTTTTTTAAATACTACTAGCGCTAAATATTTTTTTTTAAATACTACTAGCACCTAATATTCTTTTTTGAAGTACTACTAGCACTGAATATCACGCTAGTGGCCCGAGTCAAGAAACAACGAGGCCTCAAGTCTCGTCCACTCTGCGACCTGACGGAGGAAATCCTGGGAGGGACCGAAAGCAGGGGGTATTTCTGATGACAAGGTTCATCCCATTAAGAAGGCACCTTATGGAGAACGGACTCAGCAGGAGGGGTCAGGTGATATGCACGGAATAGTCCCTGCACCCAGTCACGGCAAGTCAATTGATATCCATGTGGGCTTCTCCCTCCCTTGACATCTTTGCAACGATGCTCAATGAAAAGCTCTCAGTGTTTTGTTCACTGCCCCCAGACCTGGCAGCAGTCATGAACGATGCCTTCCCACACCCGTGGAACAGTGTAGTCGCATACACCTTCCCTCCCTTTCAGTCTGCTGTAGCAAGTCCTGAACAGACTCCGGGAAGCAAAGGGCACAAATCTCACGTGGGTAGCTCCATGGTAGCCAGACAAGCCGTGGTGGCTAGACAGGTTCCTGGACCTAAGGGTGTTGTGGCCCCTCCCATTCAGAGAAGATCTCCTGATGCAGCCCCACTATAGAAGGTTCCACAATGGGCTGCAAAACCTCTCCCTTCACAGCTGAAGGTTATCCAGTACATCCTAAGTCGGGAAGGCTTTTCCGTGAGGGCAGCCGCTCAGATACATGGCTCCCTGAGGAGTTTGTTGGCAGCTATTTACCAGGTGAAATAGACAACTTTTGGTAAAGAGTGCCAAGAAGGAAACATGTAGCCCATGAATGCATCGATTCCTCACGTAGCTGCAGTCCTTTTGCACCTCAGGATGGATGTAGGCCTTTGAATCCTGTCAGTGGAAGATTACAGAGCGTCAATGTGCCAAGTGTTCTCGCTAAAGAGATTGAACCTTTGGGCCTTGAAGCTGAGGGCTATGTTCCTGAAGAGCTTCGAGCTGTCGTGCCCCCTCCCAACCCCTAGAGATTGACTTGAGACTTAGCCAAGGTCTTGGACTTTCAAACCGCTCAAGGACGTCTTGGACAGAGATCTTTCTCCTAGTCTTATCCTCATCCAAAAGGGTTGGCAAGATACACGGCCTGTCCTATGAAGTGTGCCACATTAGAGGGTGAAAGGAGCTAATGTTCCGGTTTGTCCCTTCCTTCATAGAAAAAACCGAGAACCCCTGAGGTAGCAAATCCCAGGTTTGAGGAGTTTTCAGTCCCCCCCCCCATTCCATTGTATGGTGCTATTAAAGACTTTCTCCTGTGCCCTGTCCTAGTCATGAGGAAGTACAGGCTAAGATGGCGAGATTGCGACCTGCCATCATGGGCCTCTTTGTACCCACCTGTAAAGTGAAGAAGCCGATGTCGAGGATTACCGTTTCATTTTACCTTAGGGAAATGATCAGAAGGTGCCCCTCTCAAGCCTAGGAAGCTCCATGAGGTCAAAGGGATCAGGACTTCTCTAGCGTTCTTAAAGGTTATGGCAGTCAGTCGAGTCTTAAAGGCGGAGGTGAGGAAGAGGCAGTTCACCTTTACATCACACTATCTGAGAGGCTGTTCGGTCAGGTACTTTGATGCATTCAAGATCGGCAATGTCATGGCTCTTTGCTGAAAGATAGGGTGGTAGCATATCCTATTCCCCTCCCCTCTCCTGGCTTCACGAGCATTTTTCCTATGGAGTAGCACACGAAGCATCGTACAGCCTTGGTGAGTGTGGTCCAGCCTTATCTTCAACCCAGTTGGGTGTGTTTCCCTTGCTAGGATGTTAGTATCCTCTTCATTCTTATGGCCTCCTCAGTGCAGCTCACCCCCCCCCCCCCCTCTTTTTGCCACCTAGACCCATTATTCCCGCCTCCTAAGAATGAGTCTCCTAAGAAGGTAGTTTGGAGTAAGTAGATTGCACTGGAACAAATGGCAAATTTTAAGTAATTTATATTTTTCCTAGCTATGTTCATGATGCACATCCTTTTGAGTTACTTCCTGCCAAGCTATCTCCGCAGGGTACCGTAGGTGGATGTAGAGTTTTTTTAATTTTTGTCATGGAAACTGTAATAAGGAACTGTACCCATGTGGGACCTGACCTGGATATGCTGGGAGCTATCAGATGTGAGATGCTTAGAAATTTTGGGAGGCCTATTGAATTTTTCTGGTCCTGACTGGGTAGATACCCAGGTTCTCATAAAGAAATTTGGCGTAAGTATAGCTAGGAAAAATACAAATGACTTAAAATTTTCTGTAATGTTATATCAACCATTTTTTGGTAGTAACTACATGTACTAAGAATAAGTATGAAAATCATTAAGGAATGTTAACCTGCAATCTATTTATATGTAATAATCTTTAATTTCGTCCTGGCTACCATTGCATGTTTTATAAATATCAATTTTATTAGTTCATCATAATCAATTAAATTGCATTTGTTGGGGGTGGGGTGTGGGGGCTGGGGGGAACTTGTCACTCATTGATTAAAGGAATTTGAAATTAAACGGCAGAAACTTATCACAGTAAGTTTATTTCACAAGTTTTGTGAAGTTTCTTTTAGGAACTTATCACATGAGAGGAAAACTTAATAATAGAAGGATCAAGTGACTTCTTAAGAGCAACGACATGAGACCGTTGTTTATAAATGTACCTCCTAGAAACCTGTGAACTCGCAGGAAAACTTACAGCAAGAGAACGAAATTGGAAAACCCAAACACCTAATAACTTGAAAGTTTGTGAGAAGATTCACGAATGATGGGTACATAACTTGAGATCTAATGAACAAGGTGGTTTAGGTTTTGCTGGGATATATGCAACACCAAAGGCTCAGAAGTCAAAGATTGTGAACCTAGCGACCTCAAATCCTGCCTATGTATTTTTCCGCCAAGACAGGGAGTTTAAGAACTGATTAGCCGAAGGATTCCAAAATCTTTATATAATTAATTTTAAGACTTACAAGTAAAAATATATATCAATAAATTTAGAAAATTAATTATACAATTCCAGTATCATAACTTATTAACAACTATATGACCTATATATTTTAGAATATGTAGGGACCGTCTATGCTATCTATTGTTACTGCAAAATGGACTTAACCTAACCTAACCTTTGCACTAAGTACCAAGTACAAGGCAAGCAAATAATATTTTGTCTTTATTCTTTTGCTAAATTTCTGGAATTTATTTGGTTAGGTTAAGTTAACGAAAGTACAGACATACAGGTTTGGCAGTGGCGTGCGTTCTTTTAACAAGTTAATATGGGAATAACCTGATTTCCTTTTCCCTATAGATATTAACTGCGTAGATTAAGTGTGGGGTTAATGAGACCTCAGTTTAACCAGAACATCAGTTACTTGAAGAAAATATTGCTTGTTCTTTTATTTAAATTTTATAATAAAAATTGTTTACTTAACATAAAATCCTTCCGTCGTTTAACATAATTTCCAAAATAAAAGTCGGTAACCTTCGAAAAATTCGCTCCCTTTGCTTTTAATTTATCAAAAAAAAAATAATTGCTAAGCAAATTTTTTTTTTTACCGCAATTTCACAATAAAGGCACATTACTCAGTTAAACTTTCTACATCATTTAATTACAATTTAATACAAAAAGTCTACTACTGTAAGGGATGAAATTTTATGGATTGGGGGAATTAAATTTCACATCGAAACTCAATTTAACGCAAATTTTAGGCAACAATCATCTGACTCAAAATATTCGGCACAAACATTGCACACTTCTCGACCTCAGCCTCTCAACGGAAGTCTGATGTATATACCTCGTTCGAATCCAATTTCAGATGTTGTTTCGGTATACGATCTCAAAGTCGTATTTTTGCTTTGGTTTGCGACCTCTCCTGATAGTAGTGTGACTGCCGAGAGAAAGGTTATGACTCAAAGGCAGGATGCAATCAACTGAGTAACTTTATTAAAGAACACTCTCCTTTATATACAAAACCTCAAGGCAACAGGAAATTACATGTTCGAGAAAATGACAATGTTACATAGGCGACACACAGACATGTTTATTCTGGTTCTTTTTAGTGCGAGGGAAGAGCGCAGATACAAGCATAATATATACAAAATAATTTATGTACGATCGTGTGACACACGGTTGGTACATGACTCCCTCCCTAAAAATGACATGCTGTACATGTTAAATAGGGCACCCTGATCTAGAGAGGCGAACTGTAGGCGGGTCATCTGGCAGTAGATAAGCAGGTTTTAGACGATCAATGGAGACCCAGTCTTCTTTGCCACGAATGTTTAGTAGGAATGCTTTCGGACTGCGTCGGATCACAAGGAAAGGGCCCGTGTAAGGGGGCGTTAGCGGTGGCTTGGTAATGTCGTTGCGCAAGAAGACGTGCGTTGCAGAGTGCAAGTCTGTTGGTATGTGATGCTTCGCTGGGGGCTTGTAAGTCTGGCGGCATGGAGTAAATTTTCCCACGATGTGACGTATGCGCTGGAGATCGTCGGAGGAGGTTGTAGAAGGAAAAAATTTGGCAGGGACGACCAACGGGTCGCCATAGACCATTTCAGCTGCCGAGACGTCAAGGGCGTCTTTAGGAGTGGTCCTTAGTCCCAGGAGGACCCAGGGAAGCTGAGTAAACCAGTTGCAATCCTTGCAGTGGGACATCAAAGCTGCTTTAAGGGTGCGATGAAAACGTTCAACCATTCCATTGGCAGCGGGGTTGTAGGCCGTTGTCTGATGTAGGGTGATGCCCAGGAGATTCGCTAATGATGTCCACAATTGAGAGGTGAAAGTGGTTCCTCTGTCAGAAGTAATATGCTCAGGGATACCAAATCTTGCAATCCATCCAGAGAGTAAGGCAGATGTACATGAGGCGGACGTTGCAGTTTCCATGGAAATGGCCTCAGGCCAACGGGTGGAGCGGTCGATGACGGTAAACAGGTAACAATGTCCTTGTGATGTGGGTAGGGGGCCTACAACGTAGACGTGAATGTGTGCGAAACGACGCTGAGGTTGAGGAAAGGTGCCCACTCCTGAATCCGTGTGTCGATGTACTTTGGAAGTTTGGCAAGAAGTACAGGCGCGGACCCAATCCTTAGCATCCTTAGAAATGCCGTGCCAAATGAACTTTGCCTTCAGCAGCTGTGCAGTAGAACGGCACGAGGGATGTGAAAGGCCATGAATGAAATCAAACACCTGTCGGCGCATGGGAGCAGGAATCCAAGGTCGTGGTCTGCCAGTACTGACGTCACAGAGGAGGGTGGTGTTGGAGTCGTCGGGGGGGAAGTCTTCCCAACGGAGGGACGTACAGGATGTCCTACATGCTTGATATTCTGGATCCTGTCGTTGGGCTTCAGCCAGGGTGTTGTAATCCAATCCCAGTTGAACGACAGCCAATGTGTTTCTTGACAGGGCATCGGCAACGGGATTCATTTTCCCAGGGACGTATTGAAGGGTGCAATTGTATTCAGCCACGGCGGAGAGATGTCGGCGTTGCCGGGCGGACCAGGCATCAGACTGTCGAGTAAAGGCGTGCACCAGAGGCATGTGGTCTGTGCGAATGAAGAAGGGCGTACCTTCTAAGAAATGACGAAAGTGACGGACAGCCAAGTGCACCGCCAGACATTCTCGATTGAAGGTAGAATAGCCCGATTCTGCCTTGGACAGTTTTCTGCTGAAGAAGGCCAATGGGCGGGGCGAGCCGTTGACCGCCTGCTCGAGTACTGCACCAATAGCGACGTCGCTGGTATCGGTGGAGAGAAGGAGAGGGGCATGTGGGATAGGAAAAGTGAGAGCCGCAGCAGTTGATAGGGCCTTCTTTGCATTGCAGAAGGCTGCTTCTTGAAGGGGACCCCACTTCAGGTCCTTTGGCTTGCCCTTGAGGGAGGCGTAGAGGGGAGCAAGAGTGGCGGCAATGGCTGGCAGAAAACGGTGATAATAGTTGATCATGCCCAAGAACTCCTGCAGAGCTTTGACGGTCGAGGGCGCGGGGAAGTTATGAACGGCTGCTACCTTCTCAGGGAGGGGATGGACTCCTTCAGGAGTGATGCGGTGCCCTAAGAACGACACTTCGTTGGCGCCAAAGGTACACTTGTCGTACCGGACTACAAGGCCGTTTTGTTGCAGGCTATCGAGTACGATGCGCAGGTGAGGGAGGTGTTCCTCTTTTGAGGAGGAGAACACAAGTATGTCGTCCACATAACATACACAGAAAGGGAGGTCCCCTAAGATGCCATCCATGAGACGTTGAAACGTGGCCCCAGCATTACGAAGGCCAAGACAGGAGTAATTGAAGGTGTATGTACCAAACGAAGTGGTGATGGCAGTCTTGGGGATGTCTTCTGGGTTCATAGGCACCTGATAATACCCCTTCAGGAGGTCGAGCGTAGAGAAAACCTTCGCTTTGTGCAGGTAGGAGGTCACATCGGCAATGTTTGGGAGGGGGTAGTGATCCGGTTCTGTTTGCATGTTCAGGCGCCTGTAATCCCCGCACGGACGGAGGGAGCCGTCTTTCTTCAGAACGATGTGTAAGGGTGACGACCATGACCAGAAGGTGGAAATGAGAGAGGAAATCCGCACCGAGGATTGGCATTGTGACGTCAGAAACGAGAAACTTCCAATTGAATTTACCGTTTCCGAACGATAATGTGAGGTTCTCGTAACCGTAGGTGGGTATCGCAGATCCGTTGGCAGCTACCATGCGGACGTCGGCAGATGTAGACAGAGTACGTCGTGTCTTGAAGAGTTTCCTTGGCAAAAGAGAACGACAAGCACCCGTGTCTACTAAAAATCGCACGCCCGTTCCTGCATCATGTAAAAAGAAAAGATTAAAAACACGGGAGACCACCGCCACGAGCGATGGCCTAGTTACACGTTTTTTGGCCACTGACAAACCTTGGCACATTTCTTCGCGGTTGCCCCGAATCTGAAGTGGTAGTAGCAAAATTGCAGCGGATGGGAGGTAGTAAGTGGCTGTAGAAGTCGTTTGTTGGGGCACGAGCGATTGGTGGGTGGTGGGCGGCTTTGTCGCCGCTTCGGCACGTCACGGGGTAGGCGTGTATGTCCTACGGCATTCAAGTCAGCTTCGGTTGACGTTGAATAGGCATCCTCTTTGTCAGGGGTGGAGGCGTTGATGGAGGTCTTCAAGTGGCTGTCCATAAGGGCATCGGCTTTGGTCATCAAGTCCTTTATGGGTAAACTATCGACATCGGGTATGGCAGCACGTATAGGTCCGGGTAAACGGCGTATCCAAAGGGCACGAAGTAGGTTCACTTCACGAGGAGAGCCGTCTGCGGCAGGTTGAAGGCGAGCGATACTGGTCATTTCCCTGAGGGCAAGCGAAGCCCTTTGGTCCCCCAACGGTTGTTGAGAGAGCTGAAAAAGCTTTGCTGTACGGGCGGCTGGCGACGGCGAGTACTGCTGCAGAAGGTATGTTTTGAGGGCGTCATACGCTATTGGGGTGTCTCCTTGTTCACAAAGCCAGTCCGATATTTCTGGGAAGGTGTCCTCAGGTATCGCCTCGAGAACATAATCTGCTTTGGTGGTTGAGCGAGTCACGCCGTTGATGCGAAACTGGACTTCTGCGCGCTGAAACCAAGCAAACGCCTCTCCGCTGGCGAATGACGAAAGTTTCAATGGGGGCGCCGCAGCGCCAACTTCCGTAGAGTCCGTCATAGTACCAACGATGGAGGGGCGAGGGGGGTGGGGGTGGAAGGCGGTGGGAGCGAGTCGACTTCCGGGGTCACCAATGTGACTGCCGAGAGAAAGGTTATGACTCAAAGGCAGGATGCAATCAACTGAGTAACTTTATTAAAGAACACTCTCCTTTATATACAAAACCTCAAGGCAACAGGAAATTACATGTTCGCGAAAATGACAATGTTACATAGGCGACACGCAGACATGTTTATTCCGGTTCTTTTTAATGCGAGGGAAGAGCGCAGATACAAGCATAATATATACAAAATAATTTATGTACGATCGTGTGACACACGGTTGGTACAGTAGCGATCTGAAGCAAGAGCCATTAGATTTTCTAAAAAGTATATATATATTTATATGCCGGGAATAATTATCTAAGATTTTATGATAATTGATTTTAGCATGCGCAGCTTTACATTGCCAGTACATACGGAGCATGATGTTTTTCTTTTTTTCGCGAGCGAAAACCATTAGATTTTCTATCAATCTTATTTTATCTTTTTTTACCTGTTGAAATTATTGATTTCGCATACCAAAGCAAAAGAATAATTTCTAAGATCACGCCATAAGGGAGATCGCATACCAAAAACATCACCCAAGTTCACTTTTGGAGTGACACTGCCTCTAATCTCAAATTGGAGATACGAAGGTTTTTTTTTTTTTTCTTTTTTTTTTTCCTAACCAGATTAGTGGAAAGTAATCACATAAGAGCAGATTCCGAGATTTGCTTATTGGCCATAATGATGATTGATTGATTTAGAGTTTTCAGGCATCCTGATCCATAATGATGAAGGAAACGTGACACTTGAATAAAAGATTGAGTGAAAAATATTGTAATTAAGTAAATGAAAGTTTTACTCAGATGCTAATGATAGTGACGGCTTATATTTAAGCGTGGAGTATAATAGACAGACAGACAGACAGACAGTAACACAGATAGCAAAGAGGGAGATGAGAATTACGTCATTCGAGAGATACTTATTATATAATGCTATGAAAAATCTTAATTAGATTACATAATTAATACACTTCACCCTGCAAACACGGTACTCGATAATTACAACTCTGCGCTGATAGTGCAATTACCTGATTAAATACGTACAGATACGTAGGAAGAGACAATAAAAATATATTAAGTAAAAGAGAAACAATTAGATTCTCGGTAGTACTTGTCAGGAAAAAACAGTATATTAATAAGAAAAAAAATATTTTCCTATACAGAGGACTTTCATTATATGCAAATCTCCAGGTGACTAAGCGATGAGAAAGGCCTGTAAATATAAGGTAAACCATCTCTCTCTCTCTCTCTCTCTCTCTCTCTCTCTCTCTCTCTCTCTCTCTCTCTCTCTCTCTCTCTCTCTCTCTCTCTATATATATATATATATATATATATATATATGTATATGTGTGTGTGTATAAGAAAATCTTGACTGCGTGATATATCTACATTCTTAAAGGTTCTCTCTGCCAATAAGCCCCCTCAGGTGACGTAAGCGCGCAGAAGAGGCTTAAAATCGGTACGATGTCTGGCTGACCTGGTATATTTGGACCGTGGCTGGAACAACACTCGATTCTTATATCGTATTTTAGAATCTTCTGAGATCCTGGCTAACCTCAGTGGAAATATCGGAGCCTTTATCGATACAAATGTGTTTCGAACTGCTGTAAATTCTGGTCCCAGAGGCTCTCATGTTTTTTTGAGTTAAGGTTATGTATTTTTCGATGCGACTCGCTCAAGGTAGCTGTAACACGTTCAAAACTTGTTGAGGTGTCTTCTTCGAACTTCTGATATGATCTGATGTTTCTTTTGAATTTTGTTTACGTGTTTGTTGGTTTACATACACATTACAAACAATAAAGGTTTGCATGCACATTACAAACGATATTGGTTTGCATGCACATTACAAACAATATTTTTAGCTTATTGTAATGAGAGAGAACTGTACCAGAAAACTGGGCTTTGAAGCCTAATGCAATTGTGAGAAGGCGAGAATTAGATAGCGAAATGAGGCGAAGGATGATATGGAGAGAAGAACTTTGATGGAAGATGATGTCTTTGATAGAAGGCATTGGAGAGGGCGCATCAGGCAACCGACTCCTTAATGTAGGAATAACGGTGGGAAAGAAGATGCACATTACAGATAGAAAGTGATTGTTTCCTCTCTCTCTCTCTCTCTCTCTCTCTCTCTCTCTCTCTTGGCGTCAATGACCTTAGATATCAAGATGCCAAAATACCTCATATCAATCTCTCTCTCTCTCTCTCTCTCTCTCTCTCTCTCTCTCTCTCTCTCTCTCTCTCTCTCACTTTTAACCTTTCTTCTTTCGGTTCTAAGGTATAAAACTCTCCCTTACTAGAAATAGATATCTTTGACTATGTATGATAGTTTATTACGACGTTCGCCGTGTTATTCTCTGTACACCTATGAATACTTCTGAAGATAAGAATGACAATTCCTATCACCCTGAATATTTTATTTTTATCTTTCTCCCAAAATGCATTCGCCTCAAGTGTTTTCAGATAGTTGCTTATATTGGTTAGAGATATCCTTAAAGCTGGGATTCTGAAGAAGCAAACAGTATGTAAATAGATATGAAAGAAATGCTATTAAATTATAGGTTTAGGCTGCTCATGCGTTCATGCTGTGGCGTTATATGGTTTTGAAATAACCGGCAAATGAGTGCAATATTCACGAAATGCTTTCCGAAATGAGATCTGGAAAAGCATCTCTCATCTTTCCTAATCGGGGAGTTGAATCGGTAGAACTTCAAAAGTTCAAACTCATAGCAAATGTTTTTATTTTATGATGAACAGGCTTACATAATTCCTATTATAGTTTATATATCAAATATATGTTTTAATGTTGTTAATGTTTATAAGATATTTTATTCCAATTTTTCATTACTTGATTTGCACATTTATTTACTTATTTCCTTTCCTCACTGGGTCTATTTTTCCCTGTTGGAGCCCTTGGGCTTATGACATCTTGCTTTTCCAACTAGGGTTGTTGCTTAGCTAGTAATAATAATAATAATAATAATAATAATAATAATAATAATCGAGTTACTTTTTTCCTTTTCTGCTACTGTTATTGGCTATAAAGCATAAGTGTATTTCATTACGCTGTAAAGCCATGTGTTCTAGTACAGTTCTCTCAGATTACCATAAGTTGAAAATACTGATCCATTATGTCAATAAATCTCATTTATTAAGGCTTCACTTTTTGGGAAAATTTTAAACTTGGGTATTGGTTATCTTATATTTATTATTATTATTATTATTATTATTATTATTATTATTGATAATAATAATATTATTATTATTATTATTATTATTATTATTATTATCATTATCATTAGTATTATCATTATCATTATCATCATAATTATAATATTATCATTATTATTATTATTATTATCATGATTATTTTTATTAATATTATTATTATTCTTATTCTTATTATTATTATTATTAATAATATTAATATTATGATTATAATTATATTATTTTTTATTATTATTATTATTATTAATATTAATATTATTATTAATATTTATTTATGATTATTTATTATTCATCAATTCCTTATATTTATAATTATTTATTATTTGGCTTTTATCTGCTTGTCTCTACTACATTAGGAAGAGCCTTACTAGACGAGGATTTGTGTCCACCGAAGGGGCATTTACAAAGTTTGAAAGTTTGTTCACTTTTGTTTACTTAGAGAAGTCTTCTCGCACTCTGGATCAGCTTGTAAAGTATAAATCGCAATTTACATGTGTTTATACTCTGGATGTTCTTGAGATTAAGGACACTGTCTCCCAAGGGTATCAGGTATCTTCCACTGTCTTAAGTTAGAGTTCTCTCGCTCGAGGGTACACTCGGGCACACTATTCCATCTTATTTCTCTTCCTCTTGTTCAAGTTTTTGTTGTTTGTATGGGAGATATTTTTTTTTAATGTTACTTTTCTTGAATTATATTATTTTCCTTTTTTCCTTTCCTCGCTGGACTATTTTTCCTGTTGGAGCCCTTGGACTTATAGCATCCTGGTTTTCCAACTAGGGTTGTAGCTTAGCAAGTAATAATAATAATAATAATAATGATAATCCTCATCATCATCATCATAATAATAATAATAATAATAATAATAATAATAATAATAATAATAATAATAATAATAATAATAATAATAATAATGATAGGACCCTAGACCTGACTGATAGAAACAAGAGCTTCCAAATTCTTTGGACTTGATGCACATTCAGATGACTTTCGTATTTCGTTTCCTATAATTCCATCTGAAAGGAAAAACCCATTTATAAATCTAGATGAATCACAGAAGTTTCAGATTAAATAATTCATCATATTTTAAGGTTTAAAGGCCGCTCATGAATGGCAGGGGCAAGGGACAGTGACATTGCCCTGCCGAGTAGGACAATGCCCTAGAGATTGAACCATATATACATATGATCAGGGCCCAAACCCCTTCTCCAACCAAGCTAGGACCAAAGAGGGCCTGGCAATGGCTGCTGATGACTCAGCAGATAGACCTATAGGCTCCTCCAAACCCCCCATCCTTAGCTCACAAGGATGGTGAGGATGCAGCGACCAAAGGAACTAACGAGTTTGAGCGGGACTTGAACCCAGTCTGGCGTTCACGAGTCAGAGACGTTACCACATTTTGCTATAAATCCGGTCCAACTGCAATGTATCACTGAAGTTTTCAAGGACTTCACACGGAAGTTTGCATAAGTAGATCTCTCTCAACTGTTGATGTTCCTGTTAGTTCCAGCCAGCGAAGTTGAAATTGCAACAACCAAGAGACCTTGAGTAGTTCCATCTATTCGCGTTATCGAGATTAACTCACCTTCGAAGTTATAAGTGCTGTTCGCTGTAGAGTACTCGAGGGGTGCCATTATATACAAGTTTCAAGTGTCTTCCGCTTGATATTGTTTGGGACTGTATCTGTCAGGGGTTGCGTAATTTACTAGGGACTAGGTCCTTTGTTATGGGCTGGGTCCTTTGCTAAAGACTGGGTTCTCTGTTAGGGGTTCAGTCCTCTGTTATTGACTGGATCATTGTGTTATGGACTGAGTCCTTTGCTAGAGACTAGGTTTCTGTTAGAGGTTCAGTCCTCTGTTAGTGACTGGCTCCTTAGTTATGGACTGAGTCCTTTGCTAGAGATTAGGTTTCTGTTAGAGTTCAGTCCTCTGTTAGTGACTGGATCATTTTGTTATGTGTTGAGTCCTTTGTTAAGGGCTGGGACCATGTTAGGGACTGGGTTTTATTCTTAGGGGCTTATTCCTTTGCTTGGGGCTGGGTCCTTGGCTAAGAACTGAGTTCATTGATAGGGGCTGGATGCTGTTAGGATATGAGTCCATTGTTAGAGATTGGGTGCTCAGTTAGGGTATGAGTCCTTTGTTAGGGTCTGGGTACTTTTTAAAGGACGGGGTCCTTTATCAAGGGCTTTCAGGTAATCCTTGCTCAGTGCTTGGTGCTCTTTCAGGGACAGGATCCCTTATTAGGGATTTCATGTTCTGTTAGGGCTGGATCAAAACCATTTATTTTTCTACTTACTAGATTTCTTTGCTGTTTTTAAATATACTTACATAGATAAAACAAATTATCTCTTTTTTTCTATTGTCTGAAACTAGATAATCTGAGAAAAATATCTATTTCCCCGTGATCTATAAGGTAATATTATTCAATTGAAAACTCCTTTGACTTTAGCAATTTACTCTGGATTTAAGCTAATGCCATTATGCACCTACATTCTCTATGAATGATTGAATACGTGTGATTCATTATTTCTATTTATAAGGAAATTATAATGCTATTTTTAGCTCGCTTGGTGGACTATCAAATATTATTACTTTGAATTAAATTTTACTACTTAATATTGCTGGGGTTTATAATTGCTGGGGTTTATAATACTATCTTAATTTTATTACTGAAGCCAGTGCAGATTAAATATTTTTATCACTTAAAGTGTCAAACCAGCATCGAAGTGGGACGCTATTAACGTTTATTGATTACTTTAGCAGTCTAAAATATGTGCAACATAATTTCATACCAATTTAATTTTAATCTTTCTCCCTATATTTCCCAGAACCCATCCATCCTTTTTACCTCAAGTCCATCGACTGGATGAAAAATTAATCTTGGAAGAAACCTAAATAATGTAAGAACATCTTAGAACTAATTCTTTCGTTTAGTGACAACTCTATACCTCTAGATTCTATCACATCATAGCATTTTTAGTGGTGATCATTTTATAAATACTTTTTTTGTGTTTAGATGTATTTGGCCCAAAGAAATGCACTGTTAAAATATTGCATTAAAAAAACGGTAAATGTTTGGTAACAATCATTCCAGGATATTTACCGTTTTAAAAACAGGTATACTGACGTAAAGGAGTAATATCACGGTCATCAAACCCGTAAAAGATAATAACAAAGTAAAGTAAAATTACGGTCGCCTGTATCTTACTGAAATACGGTTGCGGACAATATATTTTTACGGACAATTCCCGATTAGAATTAGGGTTTTTTATATTGGTGTAGACTCCTCTGTTATTGTAAAGAACGCAACAGAATTAGAAAGGCCGTGCCTTCTTTAAACCGCCTTCCTCACTGAGAATCCAGGTCTGGAATCTTCCCTGGAAGAAACGAAACAGTTTCTCTTGGCGAGTTTATCCGTATTAGACAGGAAGTTATCGCCTGGAACCCCGAGGCAAAGGGGATTGCAAGTGGAATCCCCCAAAGCGAACGACTGCTTTCAAATTGATTGCAATCCCGACTGGACGAAGTTAGTACTGGAAATGGACAAGCAGAATGAGAAATGCCTCTCGCTGGGGCTTTTAACACCATCTTTCAATCCGAAGATTTTTTTTTCTTGAGGTTAATGCTTTTATTCTTTTATTTTACTGTTCGTTTGTGATTCCACGTTTTATTATGGTCAGAATTGTATTTAAAAGGACGTTATATTCTTAGAGCAGCCATCAGTATTTAGTTTTTATTTATTGGCCCCCTAACTACACTGACTCTATAGCTTTCTACTTTTTATCTATTATTATTATTATTATTATTATTATTATTATTATTATTATTATTATTATTATTATTATTATCATCATCATCATCATCATCATCATCATTATTATTACTTACTCACTTACTAAACTACAACCCTAGTTGGAAAAGCAGGATCCTATTAGCCCAGGGGCCCAAACAGGGAAAATAACCCAGTGAGGAAAGGAAACAAGGAAAATTAAATATTTCAAGAAGAGTAACAACATTAAAAATAAATATGTCCTTTATAAACTATAAAAACTAGAACAAAGTAAGAGGAAGAGAAATAAGACAGAATAGTCCAAGACAGTGGAAGACCATAGTACAGAGGCTATTGCACTACCCAAGACTAGAGAACAATGGTCTGATTTTGGAATGTACTTCTAGAAGAGCTGCTTACCATAGATAAATTCTCTTCTATCCTTACCAAGAGGAAATTGGCCACTGAACAATTACAGTGCAGTGAAGAAGAATTGTTTGGTAATCTCAGTGTTGTCAGGTGTATGAGGACAGAGGATAATATGTAAAGAATAGGCCAGATTATTCGGTGTATATGAAAGGAAAGATATAGACTAATTTTCAATCCCTCGTGAAGGAAGTAATGAATTATTTTACCATTCAATATCTAAAGAAATTCTAAGAGATAATTGCCCAGAAATTCATTTTTGAAATGCGGCAGAAACCTTTTGGAAATGGAAAATCTTCCATGTTGGGAAAGTCATCAAAGTTCATACGAAATTCATGACTAGTGTTCTTAGGCAAGGTATTAAATTCTCATTTAAAGAATTTCCTTGACGCTGAGAATTTAATTCCAAGGGAAATATCACGAGATGGATGAGAGAATTATTATTTCTTTTTTATTTTATTCTGATTCTCAGTTGATTGCAAATGATGTTCCTTCCTTATGTGTTGTATCGTTTTGGTTTAATGAGAGAGAGAGAGAGAGAGAGAGAGAGAGAGAGAGAGAGAGAGAGAGAGAGAGAGAGAGAGAGAGAGAGAGAGAGTTTTGTAAGATGGAAAAATAGAGGGAAAGTTATATTTGAACGTTATGAGAGAGAGAGAGAGAGAGAGAGAGAGAGAGAGAGAGAGCTTTGTAAGATGGAAAATTTGAAAAAGAAAAGAGGTAAAGTTAAATTTGAACGTTATGAGAGACAGACAGACAGACAGTGAGAAAGTGTGTGTGTGTGTGTGTGTGTGTGTGTGTGTGTTCTCTAAGATAGAAAATTAGTTATATTTGAACGTTATAAAGGACAGATCTTATGCATCTGATTTTTCATGTTGAATAATTTATAAGTAAATGCCGTGTCTTTCTTTGTTTAGTAAGCAGAAACAAGATCATCTATTAATAATTGATATTTTCGGTTGTTCTTATCCATAATTATTTAGGAAGATTAGGAGTTTGGAGGCAACCTTCACAAGTCATCAATCACAATTGTTCTGTCATTCATTAATAAGAAAGCATGACTTTCATGCTCAAAGTAATAAAACAAAATATCCCTGATTAAAAAAAAAATATATTTTCATTTTCAATTGTCTCTCTTCTGGAAACTAATTTTCTCAATCAGAAAACAAAAGTATTATGCTCAAAGTCTAAATCTATTATTGGAATAATATAGAAGAAAAAAAACCACTATTTTGAAAATTCATATTTTCATTTTCAATTGTCTCCCTTCTGGAAACTAATTTTCTCCATCAGAAAGCAAAAGTATTATGCTCAAAGTCAAAATTTACGGTTGGAGTAACATAAAAGAAAATATCTGATTTTAAAATACTAATATTTTCATTTCCATTTGCCTCTATTCTGAGAAAAAAATCCAATTTCAAAGAACTAATATTTTCATTTTCAATTGCCTCTCTTCCTGGAACGAATTCTCCTCATCATTAATCAGAAATCAAGAACTTTATGCATCATCATCATGATCATCGTCTCCTCCTACGCCTATTGACGCAAAGGGCCTCGGTTAGATTTCCTCAGTCGTTTCTATCTTGAGCTTTGAGCATTCTATTCGCCCTCCCCAAAAGAGATTAGTTCACCGAACGTTCAGCTGGGCTACACAAGGCACTAGAAGAGTTGGAAGACCCAGGCCTACATGGCTGAGGACTATGAAGCGCAAAGTAGGACTTTATACACAAGTCAAAAACTATTTCTGGAATAATATAAAAGAAAACTATCTCCAATTTTAAAACTATTAATCAATTCTGGAATTATATTTCTCAACCAATAATCAGAATCCAAGAATATTATGTTGAAGCCAAAATCTATCTATGGACTTACATAAAAGAAAAAATATCCTTGATTTGAAACCTATTCAGAACATGAAATATCTTCCAGCAACATTTCTTCAATCGAAGTCCATTTTCCCCCACTGAATGTCAGAGCCTCGTATCCCCAGTGGCAGAGGCGTATATTTCACGAATCATTGAACAACCTTTGTGCAGAAAAGGAAAACGGCTTAACCGGGATCTTTGTGAATGGAAAGAAAGTCTTTTTGTGTTGTCCCATTGGGGAAAGAAAATGTGTCAAGTCACCTAGGAAGGATAAAGACGATATGTTTTTTTTTTTTTTTCTGGAAGAACTTTCCATATTTCCAGTTACGTCATTCGATGGAAGGAGTAATTGCAAATGGAATATGCTTGAGATTCCGATTATAATATTTGAAATTGAGAGGTTAAAGCTTCAGATGGAATTTTGCTGTTGTATGTTTCCCTTGTGTTTGTATGTATATATGTATGTTTGTTTGTTTGTATGTATGTATGTATGTATGTATACAGCATGTATAAACTCTAAAATTTGTGTTCTATAATCTATTTCATTTGTTTCTATTAAAGCTCGTCTGTGTGTGTATATATATATATATATATATATACAGTATATATATAGATTTATATTTATATATATATATATGTATATATATATATAAATATATATATATATATATATATATATATATATATATATATATATATATATAAATTTGCTAATATGAATCTTCAATTGATTTTGGGATTACAAATAAAGCTGCATTTACTTCGTCCTCATGTTCTTCATCTTTATTTACTACTTCCTCTTCATTTTCTTCATCATTATTTACTTGTTCCTCCTCATTTACTTCTTCGTCTTTATTTTCTTCATCTTTATTTACTACCTCCTCCTCATTTCCTCGTCATCCTTTTTTACTTGTTCCTCCTCATTATTCATCCTCATTTTCTTCATATTTATTTACTACTTCCTCCTCATTTTCTTCTTCATCCTTATTTATTTGTTCCTCCTCATTATTCATCCTCATTTTCTTCATCTTTATTTACTACTTCCTCCTCATTTTCTTCTTCATCCTTATTTATTTGTTCCTCCTCATTTACTAATTCGTCCTAATTTTCTTTTTCATCTTTATTTACTACCTCCTCATCATTTTCTTCATCCTTATTTACTTGTTCCTCCTCATTTACTAATTCGTCCTTATTTTCTTTTTCATCTTTATTTACTACCTCCTCATCATTTTCTTCATCCTTATTTGCTTGTTCCTCCTCATTAATTTTTCCTCATTTTCTTCATCTTTATTTACTACTTACTCATCATTTTCTTCTTCATCCTTCTTCATCATTTCATCTACTGTAGGATCTTAAAGAGGTCTTTAGAAAGGCTTCAAGAATTTCATCATTATGATGTAGAGGCATTGGAACCCCTGAGTAATTTAGAAGAAATTCCTTTGATGATCCGAAATCTAACTAGAGTTTTTTTTTTTTAAAGGAATCTTAGAAGAGAACTTCACACATTATTAGGGGAACCTAATTTTCCCTCCAATCTTTATTTCAATTACATGAAAATTTAAGAGGATATTAATTTTGTAAAAAGGTGAAAATTTCTATTTTTATATAATAAGAAAAATTTGTAACTAGTAATTTAAAATCAAGGCAAAAAACCACCGTCACCCATATACTTGTAAGGGTAAAATATTTTAAAATAATGTACCAGAGCAAATAAAAAAAATATCAGTTTAATGTTTAGATATGCACACACAGATTTAACCCTTCCCACCCCCCCTTTACTAACTACAACCCGGCAGTCTCGAAGTACCACCCTTCCATTAGGGTATGACTACACCCTCTTGTCCTTACTCGAAGAACGGGAAGAAACCAAGTAGTCATATGTCTATCATTACCGGTAACCGTGACAGGAACGAAATATATATATATATATATATATATGTATATATATGTATATATATATATATATATATGTATGTATAAATTACTGTATGTATATATATATATATTTATATGTGTGTGCTTATATATTTACATGCTTTCTTATACATGGCCACATTTACATCCCAATGGTTCTTTATTACAAACCGTTCAGCCAATCATTGCAACTTCTCTTCACTATCACCACTAAAGCCTTGGGTCTCCCTCGTCAAATAATCTTTCCATCATAAGTTTTTCATTCACACTACATCTCTCTCTCTCTCTCTCTCTCTCTCTCTCTCTCTCTCTCTCTCTCTCTCTCTCTTTATATACATATGTATATATGTATATATATACACATATATATATATATATATATATATAAAATGATGATAATAATTATAAATAACAACTATATGCCTATATATGTAAATATATAAATATATTTTTCCGGTCACCCCCAGCTCTCCCCGTCCCTCGGTAGGATTTAAAAGTTTAATGACCCCTCGTGAATGACAGAGGCAAGGGATAGTGACATTGCCCTATCAAGCAGTACAATGCCCTAGAGACTGGCCATATATACATATGATTAGCGCCCAAGCCCTCTCTCCACCCAAGCTAGGACCAAAGATGGCCAGACAAAGGCTGCTGATGACTCAGCAGGTAGGCTTATAGGCTCCCACAAACTCCCCATCTTTAGCTCACAAGGATGGTGAGGTTACAGCGACCAAAGGAACTAACGAGTTTGAAGGGGAATCGAACCCCAGTCTGGCTGTTACCAGTCAGGGATGTTACCACGTAGGCTACATAGTCATACCCTGGTTAGAAGGGTGTGCGTGTGTATGTGCATATTTATCTAAACCGTAGTTTTTGACGGGTCGTGTATACCTATATATATATATATATATATACATATATATATATATATATATATATATATATATATATATACATATGTATATATATACATATATATATAAAATGTGTATTACTGCACCAAATTAAATAGATCTCTCTCTCTCTCTCTCTCTCTCTCTCTCTCTCTGTGTGTGTGTGTGTGTGTGTTCGTTTGTAAGGTCATGCACTTAATACGAGAATAAGTCGACGGTACTAAAACTCCCACCAGATGTAAAAGGATAAATCAGATTCAGGATTTGGTAATGCAATCATCACGTCACGCCGTATGTGGAGAGAGAGAGAGAGAGAGAGAGAGAGAGAGAGAGAGAGATCCCAGAGGATTTAGACGTTCGTTGATTGATTAGACGTTATCTAGCTTTGCAATATTGCTACTGCAAGTTGACGGTGCAAGATTCAAAGTCGGCATCCCTGGGATCAATCTATGTATTTTTGGAAAAGGGGAAATCACAGAGAGAGAGAGAGAGAGAGAGAGAGAGAGAGAGAGAGAGAGAGGGGGGGTTAGGTTGATGCAGAAGCTTAACGTTAGGTTTTTTTTTTCTTTTTTTTTCTTTTACGTATCAGACAAAGAATTTCTGAAATGCTATAACTTAGAGTTCTTTAGTTCCAAGACTTGAATAGTTTTAAGAATAATAAGGAATAGACTCGAGGTGGTGATAGAATTAAGAATAAAAAAGTCAAAAGTCTAAAGTGCATTAAATTCTCATCAAGGAGGTTTTACTTTACACATAATACTTTACATAATTTATTGTCAAAATCTGGAGAAAACTTAATAATATACAAAGGTGCTGCTTTCAGACAAGCGCACTGGTCTGTAATATAAAATTCGTTTCGATTAACAGATTAATGCTATATTGAGGTGCTGTAATAGGAGTCTGTACTAAATCTGGAAAAATCTGAATAGTAATCAGTTACAGAAATACAAAAAAATACAAGAAATACTTAGGTGCTGTGACGAAGGAGGGAGAAGGTTGTGAACTCAAACGCAGTATGAAGGCAACTGAGTTAGTTTATTAAAGAACACTCTCCTTTATATACAAAATCTCAAAGCAACAAGAATTTTCATGTTCAAATATTGACACTGTTACAGAGGAGAAAAGCAGACATGATTTTTCAGGTTCTTTTTAGTGCGAGGGGAGAGCGGAGATACAAGCACAAAATTAACTATGTACGATCGTGTGGACACACTGTTGGTACATGGCTCCCCCTCTAAAAATGACATACTGAAAATGTTAAATAGGTGCCCTGAATCTGGAGAGGTAGTAGTAAAAACTGCGCCGATTAGCGGCAGTGAGTGGCTGTAGAAGTCGTTGGTTGGCGTGCGAGCGAGTGGTGGATGATGGTTGGCTGTGTTGCCGCTCCGGCTCGTCACGGGGTAGGCGAGTGTGTCCTACGGCATTCATAGGCATGTGTGTCCTACGGCATTCATAGGCTTGTCCTACGGTATTCATAGGCTTGTCCTACGGCATTCATAGGCAAGTGTGTCCTACGGCATTCATAGGCGTGTATGGCCTACGGCATTCACGTCAGCTTCGGTTGACGTTGAATAGGCATCCTCTTCGTCAGGGGTGGAGGCGTTGATGGAGGTCTTGAAGTGGCTGTCCATAAGGGAATCGGCTTTGGTCATCAAGTTCTTTATGGGTGAACTTTCGACATCGGGTATGGCAGCACGTATAGGTCAGGGTAAACGGCGTATCCAAAGGGCACGAAGTAGGTTCACCTCACGAGGAGAGCCGTCTGCGGCAGGTTGAAGGCGAGCGATACTGGTCATTTCCCTGAGGGCAAGCGAAGCCCTTTGGTCCCCCAACGCTTGTTGCGAGAGCTGAAAAAAGCTTTGCTACTCGGGCGGCTGGCGACGGTGAGTACTGCTGCAGAAGGTATGTTTTGAGGGCGTCATACGCTATTGGCGTGTTTCCTTGTTCACAAAGCCAGTCGGATATTTCCGGGAAGGTGTCCTCGGGTATCGCCGCGAGAACATAATCTGCTTTGGTGGTTGAGCGAGTCACGCCGTTAATGCGAAACTGGACTTCTGCGCGCTGAAACCAAGCAAATGCCTCTCCGCTGGCGAACGGTGAAAGTTTCAATGGGGCGGCCGCAGCGCCAACTGTTGTAGTAGAGTCCGTCATAGTACCAACGATGGAGGGGCGAGGGAGGTGGGGGTGGAAGGCAGTGGGAGCGAGTCGACTTCCGGGGTCACCAATGTGACGGTGCCGAGAGAGAGGTTATGACTCAAAGGCAGGATGCAATCAACTGAGTTGTTTATTAAAGAACACTCTCCTTTATATACAAAATCTCAAAGTAACAAGAATTTTCATGTTCAAATATTGACACTGTTACAGAGGAGAAAAGCAGACATGATTTTTCAGGTTCTTTTTATTGCGAGGGGAGAGCGAGTATACAAGCACAAAATGAACCATGTACGATCGTGTGGACACACTGTTGGTACAGTGCTGTTTTCAAACAAGAGCTCTGACCTATATTATACAGTTGGCTTCGATCAACAGATTAATACTTAACAAGACATCAACAGCAGGTTAAGTAAAATGATAGGCTTTGTAATAGACCGATTGATAAAATCATCGATTATACAGGTTGTTCAATTATAGAAATTATGAATAATTCAGGCTAAAGGTGTTATCAAACCTAACTCTTACAGTGATATACCAAGTGACAAAACATTGCTTCATAGAACAACACTTTTAAATTGTACTAGATTTAAACCCTTCCAGTACTTTTCAAGCTTTGGGCTAATCAAGAACAGAGTTTAATAGAGAAGTCACTTTCAGGAAACAAGGGGAACTTATATTCCTAGGCGAGTATTCAGTAGAGTGACCAAAGGAAAGGTCGCCTTCTTTGCTGCTTTATTTTGAAACTCCGGTCTTAAGCAGAAAAAATATCTTGGATTTAAAAAGATTACGCCCCACTCCCCAAATGTCTAATTCAACTATGCCATTCTCTTTTCCAAAAATGTTTGTTTAACCAGATTGTGCTATTTTTCACAGCACCACACTCCTTATATAACCTCCTTTGGTTCAAATTTTCATAACCTCACGTCCCGAAATGCTTCTCGTTAAGGACCTTTGTAAAAGAGGTTTACGTTTTCATAATATTATAAGAAGTAACTTAAATTATTCCTATTCATGATCATCATCTCCTCCTACGCCTATTGACGCAAAGGGCCTTGGTAGATTTCGCCAGTCGTCTCTATGTTGAGCTTTCAATTTAATACTTCTTCATTCATCACCATCTACTTCACGCCTCATAGTCCTCAGCCAAGTAGGTTTGGATCTTCCAACTCTCTTAGTGCCCAGATGAACGTTTGTTAAACTAATATCTCTTGGGGAGCGCGAAAAAAAAAATCCTATTCATTTCTAAAACAAATATCGAAAATGAGCCTCATTTCACATGACACTGCTTCCCTTATTAAATGCAACATCAACTTTCGAAATCCTTTCTTGGCTTCCACATAACTGGTTGATGGATTGGTACGGATTAAATTTCTATGACGTCTCAATAGAACACCACAGAGTAGATTTTCATGGTGCGCTTTAGCTTTTATATTCACAATTACTTTACGTCTCTGACATATGACTGAGTTTTTACATAATGATAATAATAATAAGCAATGAATCCTATTACTAATAATAATCATCCTTCGAGGGATTATTCCGAACACTCAATATAGATTTATTTTCTTTATTTCCCTTGTGATTTGGAAATATACTTCCACCGATTTCTATTTTAATGACTTAATTTTTCATTTTGAAACCTTCATTGTTTGCAACTGATATATATATATATATATATATATATATCGTCGTCGTCGGCGCCCACTCGTGTCCGAGTATTGGGTTCTGTCGTTAGCCATCAGCCTCCTATCTAGAGATGAAGAGGGGTGGAGGAAACGACAGAATGCCAGTAGCTGGGTATATTGTTTTGGGTGGTCGTGGCTTTGCAACGGCCACGCACACACACTTGGCCCACACCGTTTTCACCGCGGCACAAGACATATGAGACAGGCGGCTTCTACGATGTTGGTTGCATCGGGCTGCCGGGTTCTTGTTATGTCAAGGCCCGCCTTGTTGCCTGCCCGACAGGCATTGCCCTCTTCCGCCGACGCTGGGAAGCTCCGCCGTTGGGGCCTTTGCCTATCTTAAATAAAGGAGAAGGCCTATAGGGGGGTCCAGTCTTGGTCTGGTCTCTCAGAAGTGGCCTTAGCGGTATGGTTGAGCCTGCCAGGGTGTATAAACTACCCCACCGCCATTGCCCAGCCCATCATTGTGACACTCAAGCCCCTCTACTGCACCAAAGTGCTGGACCATCAGAGGGGATATATATATATATATATATATATATTGTATATTATATATATGTTTGTGTATGTATATAGATATATATATATATATATACATATATATATATATATATATAGAACGAATATAATTTTTCATTCAAAATCCCTGGTAAAATGATTCTTGCTACAATATTGAAAGACATTCGATGGAAATATTCCCCTCAAGTGGGTGATCTGAATTCATAATGATATTTAATTAAATTAACCCAATATTATATTTTTCTTTTATGCTTACGTCAAACAGTGTTACTATATATATATATATATATATATATATATACACACACACACACACACATTACACCTTTTAATTATACCATAAGAAAATTATGAATAGAATTTTTCCCTATATTTCTTATCACTAATTCTTGCATAAAAATGGTTATTTCCATTTCCCTTACCACATTATATCATAGATTCCAATAGCAAATCTTTATTATTTATAATTTTCATTTAGGCTATATATTTATCCTATTAGTTTATATCATAATTTACAATATGTTATTTTACTGATTCAGTTTTCTGATTAAACTCTACATGTATAAGTTATAAGCTTTAAGCAATTTGCCTATATGTCAAAATACTCAATATTATTTTTTTTTTCGTATTGTTTTGTTCAGTTGATAAAAGTAAGGAAAAATAATATTGTTTGCAGCAGGTGTTGCGATGAATGTTCACCTTCCCACTTAAATATTTATTTTTATCTAGCAATAAAAAGAATAAATCATAGCGTCCACACCCTGTGACTCATCTGCAAAGTCTTGAGTTCTTCGTTCTACAAACAGCGTACAAAATCTCTCTCTCTCTCTCTCTCTCTCTCTCTCTCTCTCTCTCTCTCTCTCTCTCTCTCTCTCTCTCAAGTGTTCTCCTTTCGAAATTCCGTATTTCTGATAGTCATAACCAATTTCGGAAGATGTATGCTATGTATTATGTCAAATTTCATCCACTAATCAGCCATTTTTTTCTACGTCGACTTGCGCATTCAGATCACTCAGCACAGTCAACTTTCTCTTTATTCTCATCCATACTTTGGAGCACTTCGAACCTACTCTTGTGGCAGTGTTTATACCTTGAACATTTGTGTATTCAAATCCTTCAGCACTAACATTCACTCCTACAAATTTTCCCAGGAGAGAGCACAGTAACACAAATCAAATCTTATTTTCTTCACTATTTCCCCTATGAATGTCAATTGCTTTTCTCTCCCTATTTTCTATTTCTTTTATCTACGCTTCCCCCAATGTCCAGGAGACTGTGTAATGTTTTTTTTTTTTTTTTTTTTTTTTGTGGATTAAGCTCGTTACTTCTTTGACCTTTATTGCAACGTTACATTGGCATATTTTTTCCTTACTATTTTAGAAGTTGCTATTTTCCACACATTCTTGTTTTCCGCTACGTCGAATATTACATGATAGGAAATATATCAGTAACTTTATTGTAATCGAAGTATCTTGACAATATTTTTAATCGAATATTACAGGATATAAAACATATCAGTAACTGTTTAAAGGCCGCTCATGAATGGCAGAGGGACAGTGACATTACCTTATCAAGCAGGACAATGCCCTAGAGACTGACCATATTACATATGATCAGCGCCCAAGCCCCATCTCCACACAGGCAATGGCTGCTGAGGACTCAGCAGATGGACCTATAGGCTCCCCCAAATCCCCCATCCTTAGCTCACAAGGGTGGTGAGGTTGCAGCGACCAAAGGAACTAACTTCCTCTTTATTATATAAGGGAGATTATACGGGTTAACTATTCGAATATGAAAAAGAATAGAAATAGAATATCTAACAAGGCTCAAAATTAAGCAGAAAAAAAACGAAAAATATAAAATAATCGTAATCAAGAAAAACCAGAACAGCCAAGAAACAAACAAGTTAACAATTCGAATAGAAGTAAATTCAAATTAAAACATCTAATAAACGTAGCGATTAGCCAAGGATCAACTCCACGGTATCTTTTTTCTCCATTAATATGAATGGAAATTAGGAACATAGGATTCTTTTTTTTTTATCCTTTAGCAGGATCCCTAATTATCTCCAGTATCAAAAGTACTGCGAGGGTCGTTATTACTGTTCTGTTCTCGTTATAAAAGCTATTTGGAAACGCTGAAAGAGGAATATACGCTATACGCTTACGCTTAATATGGTACTTTCAATTTTTGTGCTAGACCTTTTTATGTTGAATATTGGCGTGTCTGGGAAAGTGGGCGTGCGCTCCTCTCTCTCTCTCTCTCTCTCTCTCTCTCTCTCTCTCTCTCTCTCTCTCTCTCTCTCTCTCGTTTAGAATGTTACTTTATTAATCTGTATCTCTTTCTGTATTTTTCATTTTTCAGTATAGCATATGAAAAATTGTAGGCTTATTGCAGTTCTCTCTCTATCTCTCTCTCTCTCTCTCTCTCTCTCTCTCTCTCTCTCTCGTTTAGAAAGTTATTTTATTAACCTGTATCTCTTTCTGCATTTTTCAGTATAACATATGAAAAATTGTAGGCTTAGTACAGTTCTCTCTCTCTCTCTCTCTCTCTCTCTCATCTCTCTCCTCTCTCTCTCTCTCTCTCTCTCTCTCTCTCTCTCTCTCTCTCTCTCCAACTAACTAATTCAAAGTTCTCTCCCTTACACAATAATCCCCGAATCCCTGAACATGTCTATATTCTCGATTATAAATGGACGTATCTATCCCCCCGGGGGGGGGGGGGAGCGTAAGGTCATTTGTCTACAGCTGCAGTATAGGGGGATAGAATAGGTAGGGAAGGGGAAGGTGTCACTTTGGTTCATCCCACAGCGCCAGATATATTTATACTTTTGTAAAGTTAAATTATGAGACTTATGAATGTGCTTAGTCTACTGTGTTCTCAAAATGCTTTAAAACGTTTGATAGGTCACTGGACTTTTTGGTCTGAAGCAACAATACATCTCTTTTTTTTTTTTTTTTTTTTTTTAGAATGATTTATTCATTTCAATTCTAAGAACTGAGATATTGTAATTCTGTCGCTTATAATTTTTAGATTCCAATTCCTGAAATCTTTAGATTCCAATTCCTGAAATTTGTAGTTATTCTCAACAATCTTGAGGGGACTTTGTATTATTATTATTATTATTATTATTATTATTATTATTATTATTATTATTACTTGCTAAGCTATAGCCCTAGTTGGAAAGGCAGGATGATATAAGCCCAAGGGCTCCAAAGGAAAGGAACAAAGGAAAAATAAAATAATTTAAGAACAGTAACATTCAAACACATGTTTCCTATATAAATTATAAAAACTTCAGAAAAAACAAGAGGAAGAGAAATAAGATAGGATAGTGTGCTCGAGTGTACCCTCAATAACAAGAATCTTGTTTAATCTTAAAGGTCCTTAAATGGATGCAAAAGTTCCAAAATTTGATCCTTCAAATTTCAAAGCTTTTATTGTCTAAGCTTTTAAACTTGTAATCTCCAAATATCTGAGGTTATAATCATCAAAATTTAGAGCTTGTAATATCCAAGGGTTAGTGCTTGTAATCATCAACCTTTAAAGGTTGTAATCTCCAAGGTTCATTGCTTTTAATCTCCTAGATTTTGTGTTTGTAATCATTAACCTTCAGAGCTTGTAATCTCCAATTTTCAGAGCCTGTATCATCAACCTCCAAAACTTGTAATCCTCAACCTTCAGAGCATATAACCTCCAATGCACAGTGCTTGTAATCCTCGTAATCTCCAAGTTTCAGAATTTGAAATCATCAATTTTCAGAGCTTGTAATCCTCAACCTTCAGATCTTGTAATCTTAAAGGTTCATTGCTTGTAATCATAAACCTCAAGAGCTTGTAATCCTCAACCTTCAGAGCTTGTATAACCTCCAAGGTTCAGTGCTTGTAATCATCAACCTCCAGAGGTTGTAATCCTCAACCTTCAAGGCTTGCAATCTCCAAGATTCAGTGCTTGTAATCATCAACTCCAGAGCTTGTAATCCTCAACTTTTAGAGCGTGTAATCTTCAAGGTCAGTGCTTCCAATCGTCGACCTTCAGGGCTTGTAATCTCCAAGTATCAGATCTTGTAATCATCATCCTTCAGTGCTTGTAACCTCAAGGTTCAGTGCTTGTAATTATTAACCCCCAGAGCTTCTAATCTTCAAGTTTCAGAGCTTGTAATCATCAACCTTCAGAGCATGTAATCTTCAACCTTCAGAGCATGTAATCTTCAACCTTCAGAACTTGTAATCATCAATTTTCAGAGCTTATAATCTTCAATCTTCAGAGCTTGTAATCATTAATCTTCAGAGCTTGTAACCTCCAAGATTCAGTGTTTGTAATCATCAAACTTCAGAGCTTGCAACCTCCAAGATTCAGCGCTTATAATCAACAACTCCAAAGCTTATAACCCTCAACCTTCAGAGCTTGAAATCTCTCAGGTTCAATGCTTGCAATCATCAACCTCCAGAGCTTGTAATCACCAAGTTTCAGAGCTTGTAGTCCTCAACTTTCAGAGCTAGTAACCTCCAAGATTCAGTGTATCTAATTATTAACCTCCAGAGCTTGTAATCTTCAAGCTTCAAAAAATACTTCGACACCTTCCCTCAACCAGTTATCTTTGTAGTGGCCAGATATTTCTTGGAACCTCATGTCAGCAAGTAATTCTCGACCTCTGTATTCCACTCTTCTACTGTATATCCTTGACTGCTACCATCTTTTATTTCTCTACATCTT
The DNA here is from genome assembly GCF_036898095.1 of Palaemon carinicauda. NCBI lineage: Eukaryota > Metazoa > Arthropoda > Malacostraca > Decapoda > Palaemonidae > Palaemon > Palaemon carinicauda. The sequence continues at coordinate 89,980,601 of NC_090753.1, read as the reverse complement.
TGTGAAGTAATTTATATAGATGTATGCGACTTGTACGTCAGCCATCATTGGTAAACAACAGGGACGGACTGATGGGCTATCGCAGTGGAACGCAATGAAGCTATCGCAGTGGAATGCAATGTAGCTATCGCAGTGAAACGCAATAAAGCTATCGCAGTGGAACGCAATGAAGCTATCACAGTGGAACACTAATAAAGCTATCGCAGTGGAACACAATAAAGCTATAGCAGTGGAACGTAATAAAGCTATATCGCAGTGGAACCCAATAAAGCTATAGCAGTGGAATGCAATGAAGCTATCGCAGTGGAACGCAATGAAGCTAGCACAGTGGAATGCAATGAAGCTAGCACAGTGGAACACAAGAAAGCTGTTACAATGGAATGTAATAAAGCTATCGCAGTGGAACGCAATGAAGTTATCGCAATGGAACGCAATGAGGATATCACAGTGGAACACAATGAAGCTATTGCAGTGGAATACAATAAAGCTATTGTAGTAGAACACAATAAAGCTATTGCATTGGAATGCAATGAAGCTATCACAGTGGAACACTAATAAAGCTATCACAGTGGAATGCAATAAAGCTTTAGCAGTGGAACCCAATATAGCTATCGCAGTGGAACCCAATAAAGCTATAGCAGTGGAATGCAATAAAGTTATAGCAGTGGAACGCAATGAAGCTATCGCAGTGGAACCCAATAAAGCTATAGCAGTGGAATGCAATAAAGTTATAGCAGTGGAACGCAATGAAGCTATCGCAGTGGAACGCAATGAAGCTAGCGCAGTGGAATGCAATAAAGCTTTAGCAGTGGAACCCAATAAAGCTATCGCAGTGGAACCCAATAAAGCTATAGCAGTGGAACGAAATAAAGTTATAGCAGTGGAACGCAATAAAGCTATCACAGTGGAACGCAATAAAGCTATTGCAGTGGAGCGCAAGAAAGCTGTCACAATGGAATGTAATAAAGCTATCGCAGTGAAACGCACTGAAGCTATCGCAATGGAGGGCAATAAGGCTATCACATTGGAACGCAATGAAGCTATCACAGTGGAACACAATAAAGCTATCGCAGTGGAACACAAAGCTATCGCAGTGGAACGCAATGAGGCTATCACAGTGGAACACTAATAAAGCTATCGCAGTGGAACCCAATAAAGCTATCGCAGTGGAACCCAATAAAGCTATAGTAGTGGAACGCCATAAAGTTATAGCAGTGGAACGCATTAAAGCTATCACAGTGGAACGCAATAAAGCTATTGCAGTGGAGCGCAAGAAGGCTGTCACAATGGAATGTAATAAAGCTATCGCAGTGAAACGCAATGAAGCTATCACAATGGAATGTAATAAAGCTATCGCAGTGGAACACAGTAAAGCTATCGCAGTGGAACGCAATGAGGCTATCACAGTGGAACACTAATAAAGCTATCGCAGTGGAATGCAATAAAGCTTTAGCAGTGGAACCCAATAAAGCTATCGCAGTGGAACCCAATAAAGCTATAGCAGTGGAACGAAATAAAGTTATAGCAGTGGAACACAATAAAGCTATCACAGTGGAACGCAATAAAGCTATCGCAGAGGAACGCAAGAAAGCTGTCACAATGGAATGTAATAAAGCTATCGCAGTGAAACGCACTGAAGCTATCGCAATGGAGGGCAATAAGGCTATCACATTGGAACGCAATGAAGCTATCACAGTGGAACACAATAAAGCTATCGCAGTGGAACACAAAGCTATCGCAGTGGAATGCAATGAGGCTATCACAGTGGAACACTAATAAAGCTATCGCAGTGGAACCCAATAAAGCTATCGCAGTGGAACCCAATAAAGCTATAGCAGTGGAACGCAATAAAGTTATAGCAGTGGAACGCATTAAAGCTATAGCAGTGGAACGCAATAAAGCTATTGCAGTGGAACGCAAGAAAGCTGTCACAATGGAATGTAATAAAGCTATCGCAGTGAAACGCACTAAAGCTATCACAATGGAGCGCAATAAAGCTATCGCAGTGGAACGCAATGAAGCTACATTCCTGGCGCGTTACAGATGAGTCCTCAACATTTTGACACCTCGATACGTGTATATTCGTAACACTGTTATGCTACAGTGCTCTGCTCTCGTATGTGTACCCGGCTTAACAGCTACTACGCACACAACCTTACTTACACGGCAAGTTCCTGTGTTTAGCCCCGCCCACCTCCTCTGCAATCTCTCCCTACGCTATCTGTTTTAGTTATTCACATGAGGTAAGGGTTTGACAGGTTACACTTCTTTGGAGCGAGGCGTGCCAGGGACTCCTGTGTCCAACTGTACTTTACAAAACTTTATATCCAGCTGTTATTGAACGTTTATTCTTCAAAATAAAATTTTGGAGAATTATTATGAAAGTAGTCGAAAGAATAATCTCAATTTAAAAATTCGAAATAAAGTGATGTAGAATAGTGACAATTTGAAAAAGTTTTTTTGAAACGTCTGAATGGTTTTTAAAGGCCAATCATGAATGGCAGAGGCAAGGGAGAGTGACAATGCCCTAGCTGGCAGGGCAATATCTTAGAGATGGATCATAAATACACATGATCAGGGGCGCAAGTCCCCTCTCGACTCAAGCTAGGACCAGGGACAGGCCAGACACTGGCTGCAGATGACTTAACAGGTAGACTTATAGGCTACCCCCCCACCCCCTTTATCCCTAGTTACAAGGATGGGTGAGGCTGTAGCACTACAGTCCGGAGATCGCCAGACAGAGATGTTCCAGAGATTGGATAAATGTCATTAGGAAGTTGAAAGAAAAGAAATTACAATGCAAAAACAGACGCCGGTGAAGCGATTTGTTACGTATATATGTGTATATATATAAAAGTATGTATATAATATATATATATATATATATATATATATACAGTATATATGTATATAGATATATGTATATGTATATTTATATGTATATTTATATGTATATTATATATAATATATTTATATATATACATATATATATATATATATATATATTTATATTTATATAATATGTGTGTATTTGCTTTCGTCTGTTCTTTGTCTCGGGATGTAGGAGAGGATCATGTTATTGGTTGTTTCGTCTTCGCTAACAATAAACGAGACGGAAAAATAACGAAGGCTTGTTAATGGAAATCTTTACTTCAATAGCAATCTCTCTCTCTCTCTCTCTCTCTCTCTCTCTCTCTCTCTCTCTCTCCTCTCTTACAAAATTGTTGCTATCTTATACCCGTCATTCCAAGCTTCCCATCTCTCCTCCTTTTCATGTATCACTACTTCTCTCGCACAGAACATCTCCAAAGGCATTCTCAATTTAATCCGCCCCCCCCCCCCTCAACTAACCCCGCTCCCCTCCAACCACACCCCCCCCCCCCCCCTCCCCTTCCCCCCTCGACGTCTCATACCTCCGCTAAAAGGGCGTCTTGACTGAAATGCTCGACTTGGTTTTAAAGCCTCGATTAGGTTCATTTTGTATCTTCTATTTCATTTATTAATGGTTTTTATTTCCCAAATTTTATTTATTAATGTTTTTATTTCCCAAATTTTATTTATTAATGTTTTTATTTCCCAAATTTTATTTATTAATGGTTTTTATTTCCCAAATTTTATTTATTAATGTTTTTATCTCCCGAAGTAAAAAACCATTAATTATTATTATTTGATTTGAGACAGTGAAGGTTTTTTCCTTCTTGCACATTCTTTGATCTCGTTTTTATGGGTCTTCTTTCATTCAGGCTTTTTCACCTTTTATCTAGTTTTTCGCACCTTTTATGTAGGTTTTATGCACCTTTTAGCTAGGTTTATTTGTACCTTTTATTGAAGTTTATTTTCACCTTTTATTTAGGTATTTTTTGCACCTTTTATCTAGGGTTTTTTTGCACTTTATATCTAGTTTTTTTTTGCACCTTTGATCTAGTTTTTTTGGCCCTTTTATCTAGTTTTTTGTACCTTTTATCTAGTTTTCACCTTTTATCTAGATTTTTTCACCTTTTATCTAGGTTTATTTGTACCTTATTTCTAGGTTTTTTGCGCCTTTTATCTAGGTATTTTGCACCTATATAGGTTTTTGTTAATATTATCTAGGTTTTTTGCACCTTTTATCTGTTTTTTGTCACATTTTATCCATGTTATTTGCACCTTTTATCTAGGTTTTTTGCACTTTTTATCTAGTTTTTTGTACCATTTATCTAGTTTTTTGCACCTTTTATCTAGGATATTTGTTAACGTCTATCTTTGTTCTTAATGATCTACAAGACAAGTGCACTGGTGTCTATATATCTAGCCCAAGCTTAAAAACAAGAAACACAAGGTAAAACATAAGATGATTAAATCTATAAACTCCTAAGATAAAAAAGTGAAAGTATTATCGGGACCTTCCATCAAAGAAAAAAAATATTAAAAAGGCCGTCGGTACTTATACATTGGTTTTCAGC
>NC_090753.1:89963659-89971159 GCF_036898095.1 Palaemon carinicauda | reverse complement strand
TTTTATGCGAGATAACTATATTTTTGTCACTAAAGAAAGAAATTTTTAATTAAACAGAACACGAACACAGGCCAAGCAACACGTCCCAATAACATATGTTATTTCATAACAATGTAACAGGAAATTGCATGAAATTAAAAAGGAAGTTAGATTTGAAAATTGCGCAACAAATAAAAAAAGAAATAGATTTGAAAGTTACGCAACAAAGATCTATACGCGTCACACAGCTTTCTGAGGACAATTTCTTGTTATGTTATTAGTCTTATTCATAGTAGTTTATTAAAGGGAATTTCCTTGTCACGGGGGGGGGGGGGGGGGTGAATTTTGCATCCACTTCATTGGCGTATACATTCTCTTTTCGTCATCTTTGAGGATATTTTCTTTTTACATTTTAAAGAAATTTTTCTTCCCCTTTTTTCGAATTTCTTTTCTCGCTTTTACTTTGAAGATATTTTTCTTACCATTTTATTGAATTTATCTTTTCATCCCTGTTTTTGCAAAATAATTCTTTCATCCAATTTTTGAGTGGCATTTTCTCTTCCTCATTTTAGAGAACATTTTCCTTTTTCATCCTGAATTTGGAAATTTGTTCATATTCTTCGAGAAAATATTTCAGACTTCACTGTTAAAAGAAACCGTAATTTTAATCGGAAATTCGCCGTAAAAATATACTGTTCTCAGCCGTATTTCAGTAAAATACAGGCGACCGTCATTTTACCATACTTTATTCTTACATTTTACGGATGGGTGACCGTAACAGCACCCCTTTACGTCAATATATCTGTTTTTAAAAAGGTAAAAATCCTGGAATAAATGTTGCCTGACATTTATCTTTTTTTTTTTTTTAAATAAAATTTTTAACAGTGTTGATTTTGAAGTGATTTTTCTTGTCCCATTTTTGCGAAATAAGATATTTGATTCGTCTCCCTTTTTGTCGGACATTTTCGTGTTCTCTTTTAGTATAGTTCTCGCCCTTGTTTATGTTGAACAGGTTTAAAGGTTTAATGGCCGCTCATGAATGGTAGAGGCAAGGGACAGTGACAATGCCCTAAAAACTGACCATATATTATATGATCAGCGCCCAAACCTCCTCTCCACCCAAGCGAGGACCAGGGAAGGCCAGGCAATGGTTGCTGATGACTCAGCAGATAGACCTATAGGCTCCCCCAACCCCCCCCCCCCCCCCATCCTTAGCTCACAAGGATGGGTAAGGTTGTAGACACTGAAGGCACTAACGATTCTGAGGGGGACTCGAACCCTGGACTTACAAACACGAAGGCAGAGACGTTACCAATCAGGCCACAACAACCCTACGTAGATCTATATGGAGAACATTTTATTACCTCTTCTTGAGAGCATTTCTCATCCTTTTAGAACATTCTTTTACCATCTTTAATAGTAGACGTCTTATCCTCATTCCGTTTTTTATAAATCTCCTGAGAAATATCTTTTACTTGAAAAGAAAAGATATTCAGCAAACCCATTAGTGTTTCTCGCGTGTTTTTGATGAACAATTTTACGTCGATATATATGGCGGAAATTTGTATGCCTCTTTTTCGAGAGCATTTTTTATCCTTTGACTAGAGAACAGTAACTCGTCGTTTTTCATACAAGGCGTCTTATTATCATCATTCCATATTTTAAAAAAAAATATGAGAAAAATAATATATTTGAAAGAATGAATATTCGGAGAACCACCCATTTGTATCTCTCCCGACGCCATTATCCTCATGGTTTTCCATTCATCTTTTAATTTTTTCCTCCCTGTCTCTCTCTCTCTCTCGCCCTGCCAGACACTAATTCTCATCCTTGACAAATAAGAGACGATTTCATTCCAGCGTCTGTTGTTTTGCAAACGAGGAGATGAAAGGAAGAAAAAAAGAAAAAGCTTTTTACTCTTCAGAAGCCAGAAAGTTTGGACGGACGGATTTTTATCCAGTGTTGATTGACGGACCTAATTTTCCTGGATCTGTTGCACATTCATGTTGCGTTGAAGTGCAGTTCATACTGGGGTGGTTAGAATTGCTAGGTGTCTGTTACTGTTGTCAAATTCAGAAAGTCATGTCAAAGGCCGAGTTTGGAATGATGTTTTTAAATGCTGGAAACGTTTGGAGTATTTGGATTCGAAAGTTTGCATCGTAGGTTAAAATGATTATGGTTTTGATTTTCTAGGTCATAGGTTGAACGGAGCCGCATATTGTAATTCGTATAAACGTGTAGATATGTGGTCGAAGTAAATGCGTTTATCAAGTCCAGCCAAATGTATTATATATCCAAATTAAATGATCTTGTATAGCCCCACTAAATGTGCTTGTTTTTTCTAACCAAATGCTCTATGTATCCCAAAAATACGTTTGTGTGAATAAACCTAATAAGTTCATGATACATTTTAGACATTTACACGTGTTTTTCATATTGAAATAAGACATATATTTTAATACCTTAATGTATGGATTCTCTCTAAAACCTCGGGGTCAGAAACCCAAGGGGGAACCACTCAATGACAATAGCTTCTGGTCGCACCGGGAATGGAACCCTGGTCCGGGGAGCTGGCATGCCAGTGACAATACCATTTAGCTAAATGTGCTTATGTAGAGTAAGCCGATACACTCTAGTGATCTAACTAAATGTGCTCATGTAGTATAACCTGATGTGCCGTGTAGCCAAACCAATTGGGATTACGTAGACTAACCTAATACACTTTTGTACTCTAACCGAATGTGCTCATGTAGAATAACCGAATGTGCTGAGTAGCCAAACTAAATGGGATTACATAGTCTAGATAACCTTTGCACTCCAACCGAATGTGTTCATGTAGTATAACCGAATGTGCTGTGTAGCCAAACCAATTGGGATTATATAGTATAACCAAGTACGCTCTTGTAATCTAAGCAAATGTGCTTTGTATCCAAGCCAAATGGTCTTGTGCAATCAGACCAAATATGTTCTTATATCTCAATTAAATGTGCTTATGAAGTCTTAACCAAGGTGCGTTCGCGTATTCTAACCAAATGTAGTCAAAACAGATTTGGTTGTGTAGCCAGTGTGTAGTACAACCATATGTTCTTGTGTAGCAGAACCAAATACGCTTAACTAAATCAAATAAGCATGTGTATCATAACCACATACGCTTGTGTACCCCCAATCAAATGCGTATATGTACCCCAGACCAGAATGGAACTGGAAACATTCATAGACTTAGCTCCTCTGGTAACTAAATACCTTTTGGTTCCTTAAGGAAATAAAGGGTCTATAAGAAAAAAATAAAAAAACAGGAAGAAAATCCCAACGTTTGGTAGTAGATGGAAAAAAAAAAAAACGGATTTAAATTTGTTGCATGGAAATGTGAAAAATTCTTTTTGACAGAAGTTCTGATGATGGAATGACCCCTTCCATGTGTCAAAATCAATCATTTTCTGAATAAACATTCGGAGATTAATTTTAGGACCGAAGACCTTTCAGCAAAGACCAGAGTGTTACCAGTCATAAAGGTGCCAAATTTATTCGGCCTTTAATAATTCCTTTATAAAAGAATTGCTTGCATTACCATTTTCATTTGCAAGCAGTTTGCTTTGCTTTTCAGTTCCGAGTCCTGTGATAATCCGTTGCATCTAGTAGGTAGGTTTTTGATGTAGGACTCTTTGTGCTTGATTTTTAGGTTTCATAAACTTTGAAGCTTGTGAATGATTCAACCATGATCACTCTTATTAGGTAGTAGGTTGGTCAAAGGACCAGCTACCCTTTGAGATACTACTGCCAGAGAGTTATTGTGTCCTTTGACTAGTCAGACAAACTCTTATTAGGTAGTAGGTTGGTCAAAGGACCAGCTACCCTTTGAGATACTACTGCCAGAGAGTTATTGTGTCCTTTGACTAGTCAGACAAGCTCTTATTCGGTAGTAGGTTGGCCAAGGTACCAGCTACCTTTTGAGATACTACCGCCAGAGACTTATTGGGTCCTTTGACTCGCCAGACAAACTCATTAGGTAGTAGGTTGGCCAAGGTACCAGCTACCCTTTTGAGATACTACCGCCCGAGAGTTATTGGGTCCTTTGACTAGCCTGACAAGCTCTTATTCGGTAGTAGGTTGGCCAAGGTACCAGCTACCCTTTTGAGATACTACTGCCAGAGAGTTATTGGGTCCTTTGACTAGCCTGACAAGCTCTTATTCGGTAGTAGGTTGGCCAAGGTACCAGCTACCCTTTTGAGATACTACCGCCAGAGAGTTATTGGGTCCTTTGACTAGCCTGACAAGCTCTTATTCGGTAGTAGGTTGGCCAAGGTACCAGCTACCCTTTTGAGATACTACCGCCCGAGAGTTATTGGGTCCTTTGACTAGCCAGACAAGCTCTTATTCGGTAGTAGGTTGGCCAAGGTACCAGCTACCCTTTTGAGATACTACCGCCCGAGAGTTATTGGGTCCTTTGGCTAGTCAGACAAGCTCTTATTAGGTAGTAGGTTGGCCAAGGTACCAGCTACCCTTTGAGATACTACCGCCCGAGAGTTATTGGGTCCTTTGACTAGCCAGACAAGCTCTTATTCGGTAGTAGGTTGGCCAAGGTACCAGCTACCCTTTTGAGATACTACCGCCAGAGAGTTATTGGGTCCTTTGACTAGCCTGACAAGCTCTTATTCGGTAGTAAGTTGGCCAAGGTACCAGCTACCCTTTGAGATACTACCGCCCGAGAGTTATTGGGTCCTTTGGCTAGTCAGACAAACTCTTATTAGGTAGTAGGTTGGCCAAGGTACCAGCTACCCTTTGAGATACTACTGCCCGAGAGTTATTGGGTCCTTTGACTAGCCTGACAAGCTCTTATTCGGTAGTAGGTTGGCCAAGGTACCAGCTACCCTTTTGAGATACTACTGCCAGAGAGTTATTGGGTCCTTTGACTAGCCTGACAAGCTCTTATTCGGTAGTAGGTTGGCCAAGGTACCAGCTACCCTTTTGAGATACTACCGCCCGAGAGTTATTGGGTCCTTTGACTAGCCAGACAAGCTCTTATTCGGTAGTAGGTTGGCCAAGGTACCAGCTACCCTTTTGAGATACTACCGCCCGAGAGTTATTGGGTCCTTTGACTAGCCTGACAAGCTCTTATTCGGTAGTAAGTTGGCCAAGGTACCAGCTACCCTTTGAGATACTACCGCCCGAGAGTTATTGGGTCCTTTGGCTAGTCAGACAAACTCTTATTAGGTAGTAGGTTGGCCAAGGTACCAGCTACCCTTTGAGATACTACCGCCCGAGAGTTATTGGGTCCTTTGACTAGCCAGACAAGCTCTTATTCGGTAGTAGGTTGGCCAAGGTACCAGCTACCCTTTTGAGATACTACCGCCCGAGAGTTATTGGGTCCTTTGACTAGCCTGACAAGCTCTTATTCGGTAGTAGGTTGGCCAAGTTACCAGCTACCTTTTGAGATACTACCGCCAGAGACTTATTTTGTACTTTGACTCGCCAGACAAACTCATTAGGTAGTAGGTTGGCCAAGGTACCAGCTACCCTTTGAGATACTACCGCCCGAGAGTTATTGGGTCCTTTGACTAGCCTGACAAGCTCTTATTCGGTAGTAGGTTGGCCAAGGTACCAGCTACCCTTTTGAGATACTACCGCCCGAGAGTTATTGGGTCCTTTGACTAGCCAGACAAGCTCTTATTCGGTAGTAGGTTGGCCAAGGTACCAGCTACCCTTTTGAGATACTACCGCCCGAGAGTTATTGGGTCCTTTGACTAGCCAGACAAGCTCTTATTCGGTAGTAGGTTGGCCAAGGTACCAGCTACCCTTTTGAGATACTACCGCCCGAGAGTTATTGGGTCCTTTGACTAGCCAGACAAGCTCTTATTCGTTAGTAGGTTGGCCAAGGTACCAGCTACCCTTTTGAGATACTACCGCCCGAGAGTTATTGGGTCCTTTGACTAGCCTGACAAGCTCTTATTCGGTAGTAGGTTGGCCAAGGTACCAGCTACCCTTTTGAGATACTACCGCCCGAGAGTTATTGGGTCCTTTGACTAGCCTGACAAGCTCTTATTCGGTAGTAGGTTGGCCAAGGTACCAGCTACCCTTTTGAGATACTACCGCCCGAGAGTTATTGGGTCCTTTGACTAGCCAGACAAGCTCTTATTCGGTAGTAGGTTGGCCAAGGTACCAGCTACCCTTTTGAGATACTACCGCCCGAGAGTTATTGGGTCCTTTGACTAGCCAGACAAGCTCTTATTCGGTAGTAGGTTGGCCAAGGTACCAGCTACCCTTTTGAGATACTACCGCCCGAGAGTTATTGGGTCCTTTGACTAGCCTGACAAGCTCTTATTCGGTAGTAAGTTGGCCAAGGTACCAGCTACCCTTTGAGATACTACTGCCAGAGAGTTATTGTGTCCTTTGGCTAGTCAGACAAACTCTTATTAGGTAGTAGGTTGGCCAAGGTACCAGCTACCTTTTGAGATACTACCGCCAGAGACTTATTTTGTACTTTGACTAGCCAGACAAACTCATTAGGTAGTAGGTTGGCCAAGGTACCAGCTACCCTTTGAGATACTACCGCCAAAGAGTTATTGAGTCTTTTGACTAGCGAGACAGTGCTACATTGGATTCCTTTCTCATTACGGCTCATTTTTCCTTTGCCCTCCATATTCTCCTCTTTCTTCATACACATGACAACATTGAGATTACCAAACAATTCTTCTTCACTCAGGGGGTTAAGTACTGCACTGTAATTGTCCAGTGGCTACTCTCCTTTTAGTAACGGTAGAAGAGACTCTTCAGCTATGGTAAGCAGCTCTTATAGGAGAAGGACACTACAAAATAAAACCATTGTTCTCTAGTCCTGGGTAGTGCCATAGCCTCTGTGCATCCACTATCTTGGGCTAGAGTTCTCGTATACGAGGGTACGCTCAGACTCGCTATTATATTTGTTATTTATTTCCTCACCTGATTGGGTTTACTTTCCCTGCTGGAGCCCTTGGGCTTAGAGCATCCTGCTTTTCCAACTTGGGTTGTAGTTTAGGTGCTAATAATAATAATAATAATAATAATAATAATAATAATAATTGGTTAATTTCAAAAGACTTGGATTCGGTACATTAGAATTTATTCATAATTTGTTTAACTAAAAAACCTAATTAAACAATTATTAGCTCATTATAACTGGGTTATTTTTTCTTAATCAGAAAGCGGAACCAAAAATACCACAGGTTATACAAACAGATAGATAGATAGATAGATAGAGGATAGATAAATAGATGAAACTCAGCTTGGTAAGCAATTATTGTTCATTACATGTCTTCCCAACTACCTATCTTTGATTTGCATGAAGTTGAACAATTAACCGGATTACCTAAAGATTTTTTTTTTCATTGCTCAGAACATTTCAATTATTTTTTTTTTCTTTTCTTTATTTTTTTTTTTTTTTTTTGCATGTTGATATTTTATTCAATCTTAGGGGCTTTTTGAATTCACATTCCATGTTTATTTTTGCTTATGTTAATTGATGGAACTAATGATAGTCTCCCCTAA
>NC_090753.1:89951159-89953659 GCF_036898095.1 Palaemon carinicauda | reverse complement strand
AAAATCTTATGCAACATACATAATGAACTAGTTGAACGACGGTGCCAGAGATTAATATCTAGATCAGGAATAAGAAATTTAATAGACCGTAAGTTTCTGTCCAACAAATTAAGATGAGAATCAGCAGCTGAAGACCAGACAGGAGAACAATACTCAAAACAAGGTAGAATGAAAGAATTAAAACACTTCTTCAGAATAGATTGATCACCGAAAATCTTGAAAGACTTTCTCAATAAGCCTATTTTTTGTGAAATTGAAGAAGACACAGACCTTATATGTTTCTCAAAAGTAAATTTACTGTCGAGAATCACACCTAAAATTTTGAAAGAGTCATACATATTTAAAGAAACATTATCAATACTGAGATCCGGATGTTGAGGAATCACCGTCCTTGACCTACTTACAATCATACTTTGAGTTTTGTTAGGATTCAACTTCATACCCCATAATTTGCACCATGCACTAATTCTAGCTAAATCTCTATTAAGGGATTCACCAACCCTAGATCTACATTCAGGGGATGGAATTGATGCAAAGAGAGTAGCATCATCTGCATATGCAACAAGCTTGTTTTCTAGGCCAAACCACATGTCATGTGTATATAGTATGAAAAGTAATGGGCCAAGAACACTACCCTGTGGAACACCGGATATCACATTCCTATAATCACTATGGTGCCCATCAACAACAACTCTTTGAGATCTATTACTTAAAAAATCAATAATAATGCTAAGAAATGACCCACCCACTCCCAACTGTTTCAGTTTGAAAACAAGGGCCTCATGATTAACACGGTCAAAGGCAGCACTAAAATCAAGGCCAATCATACGAACTTCCCGACCACAATCAAGGGATTTCTGTACTGCATTGGAGATTGTAAGAAGGGCATCACATGCTCCAAGGCCTTTACGAAAACCAAATTGCAAACTAGGGGGTAGATGATTACCTTCAGCAAACCTATTAAGACGTTTTGCCAGAAGACGTTCAAAAACTTTAGATAATATGGGAGTTATGGAAATTGGGCGGTAATCAGTGGGACTTGAGCTACCACAAACACATTTACATAGAGGAGTAACATTACCAATTCTCCAACTAGTGCTAAAAGCTCCTCTTCTTGCTAACTTGCGCAAAATAACAGATAACTTTGGAGCTAAGAAATCTGCTGTCTTTATAAAAAACAAAGGAAAAATACCATTTGGGTCTACACCTCCATAAGCATCAAGGTCCATCAACAGAGCTTTAATCTCACGAGATCGAAAAGCTAAACTAGTTAGTTTAGCCTCAGGAAAACAGGAATGAGGAAGTTCAAGTTTTTCATTACTCTGTTTACTGTCAAAAAACATCAGCCAAAAGGGTTGCCTTTTCCTTTGGACAGTGAGTGACTGAGCCATCTGGTTTAAGTAAAGGAGGAACTGTTGCATCTACACCAAAGAGTGCAGATTTAAGGGTAGACCACCATTTATGTTCCTGAGTTGTACCAGAAAGTGTTTCTTTTATGGTTAAATTGTATTCCTTTTCAGTTGAGGCATAAACTCTCTGAGCAAAAGCTCGAAGCTGAGTATAGTTGTTCCAGGTCAAATCTGATCTGTTACCCTTCCAAAGTTGATAGGCCTCCTGCTTCTCCAAAAAAGCACGTCTACAATCATCATTGAACCACGGTTTGTCCTTCACTCGGTACCTTAGCACACGAGAAGGGATACGCCTATCAATTATGTTGACTAGATTCTCATTCAAAGGGACAACAGGATCTACACTATTATATAATTGTGACCAATTCAAGCACAAAAGATCATGTAAAATCCCATTCCAGTCTGCTTGGGATTTCATATAAATTTTACAAGAATATGATATATCAGGGACAGGCTGCTCAGTCTTCACTAATAATGAAATCAAGGCATGATCAGATGTCCCGACTGGAGAACCAACCTTACCAGTTATAACGCCAGGGGAGTCAGTGTATACAAGGTCCAAGCAATTACCAGACCTGTGAGTAGCTTCATTTATGATTTGCTCACAGCCTGATTCAGAGGCAAAGTCTAAAGCTCTTAAGCCATGGCGATCGGTAGGAGAGATAGAACTTAACCACTCCCTATGGTGAGCATTAAAATCACCAACAAAGACAAAAGAAGCCTTTCTATCATCTTCTTGTATCTTAGCCATAATGGTAAGGAGACAATCGAAGATAGAATCATCCATGTCTGGATTCCGGTAGATCGAACATAAATAAAAGTTGTTATGCCTGCCACAAACTTTTATTACCTGAATCTCATGACATCCACATTGATAGCAGGACTTATGAGAAGCAGGGTACTCGGTCCTAATATAGACCGCCATTCCCCTGGCCCTAGGAATGGCATCACGTTTCAACATTATTGGCTTCTTGAAACCAGTTATAAGGAGCTCAGATGAGTGCCTCATATTAGAAACCAAAGTTTCTGAGCACAAAAGAATATCATACTGTCTGGACGCAACTGTAAGGTCTTGGATATTTGCATGAAGA
>NC_090753.1:89941159-89946159 GCF_036898095.1 Palaemon carinicauda | reverse complement strand
TGAATATTGTTCAGCGGTTCCACTGAGTACATGAGCTGGATTTGATTATTGATTGGCTGTTCCTCTGAGTACGTGAGCTGGATTTGATCAATGATCAGCCGTTCCACTGAGTACATGAACTGGATTTGATTATAGATCGGCCATTGCACCGAGTACGTGAGCTGGATTGGATTATTGATCGGCCATTCCAATGAGTACGTGAGCGGGATTTAATTATTGATTAGCGGTTCCACTGAGTACATGAGCTGGATTTGATCATTGATCGGCCATTCCATTGAGTACATGAGCTGAATTTGATTATGGATCACCCATTCCGCTGAGTACATGAGCTGAATTTGATTATTGATTGGTCGTTCCACTGAGTACGTGAGCTGGATTCAATTATTGATCGCCCGTTCCTATGAGTACGTGAGCTGGATTTGATAATTGATTGCTCGTTTCACTGAGTACGTGAGCGGGATTTGATTATTGATCACCCATTCCACTGAATATGTGAGCTGGATTTGATCATTGATCGCTCGTTCCACTGAGTACATGAGCGAGATTTGATTATTGATCGTCCGTTCCACTGAGTACGTGAGCTGGATTTGATCATTGATCGCCCGTTCCACCGAGTACATGAATCAAATTGGCAAAATCATTGGATTCCTTTTTTCCTGTTTCTTTACCACATTATATTTTATTATCCTTTTAAATACTTAGATATACTTGTGTATTCATTGTATCCATAGTCTATTAGCTTAATCCATGAAGTTCACTTCTCTCTTCGAATTCCTTTTTGGAATGTGTGTGTGTTAAGATTGCCCCTCCCTGTGCAAGACACAGGCTCTTGTGTTGACAGCCCGTTAGCGAATGTAATTGTAATTTGTTTTAATTTACTTTGAAAGAGGGACACTCTTTTTGTCGAATAGTTTTCCTATTTACCTTTCTACACCAACGTATGGCTTTAATCCCCCACTTTCTTATTTATCTCATTCCCTTTCCTACTACCTCCGTAACGCGGATCCAGAGACAAAATTCGCTAATGTACCGTGATTATGAACACTATTTTCCATTAAAGAGGCAATCCGTTTCAACAAGGCAATTAACAGTGCCATTTCTCACATGACCCACCCCCTCCTCTTTCCCCCCTCCCTCCAATTACCCCCACCCCCCTCCTATTGGCCACCATTTCTGCTCCGTAGCTTCTTGTGTATTTAGTGTATGCTATCACTCGCTTAATGACTGCTTAAATGTCCAATTAGATGGTAATAATCGTTTAACTCCGGCGCTTGGTAAACGCCTAATTGCAGAATGATTATTGTGCGCTGCAATTATTATTATTTTTATTATTATTATTATGAGGATGATGATGATGAAACATTCTTGTAAGGTGAATGATTCATTACTTCTCTTGTAGTTATTTATTTCCTCCTTTCCTTTCCTCACTGGGCTATATTCTCCGTTGGAGCCCTTGGACTTATAGCTTTTTGGTTTTCCTACTAGGGTTGTAGCTTGGGTTCTAATGATAATAATAGTAATAATAATGTTAAAATTACTTTTTTTCAATATTTTTATTATTGTTGCTGATGCTGTTGTTGTTGTTGTCAATTCAAGACAAAATCTCCTTCTTTTGTCGCCAATCTTCTCTATCAACTGGAAAAAAATCAACTTTGCGTCTTAGTTGACCTTAAGGTTCTTCATATTAAAATCGAGAGAGAGAGAGAGAGAGAGAGAGAGAGAGAGAGAGAGAATGTAATATCTAGCTCTACAACTTATCATGGCCGCTGACGATTGTTTGACATTATATAAGTTATATTATTTACGTAAGTATTGTACCGTACGTGTATCACACGCGCTTGCACACTGTAACGATATATATATATATATATATATATATATGTATATATATATATATATATATATATATATATATATATATATTCTGTTGTTGTAAAACTCTTTTACAACAACAGTTCTAGTGAAAGAAGGTCTCTAAAACTCAAACAGATCGATACAAGCAGATACAGGCATAAAAAGGTTATCAGTGGGAAGTACGAGCTATAATGATATATATATATATATATATATATATATATATATATATATATATGTATATATATATATATATATATTGTATATATATATATATATATATATATATATATATATATATATATATATATATATATATATATATAAGAAATACCGTTACAGTGTACGAGCGTGTGTGATGTATGGTACAGTATGTTCATATTAACCTTCTCGATGGATAAGAAAAGAATATTATACAAGCATTCAAAAACCTGCATGCACGCACACACAAAGAGAGAGAGAGAGAGAGAGAGAGAGAGAGAGAGAGAGAGGATAAAACAAATCTGTCTCAGATTGCCCGTTGCATAGTAAACTGTTGGCAACAGAGTACCTCTTCGTCTGTTCCTGTAAGGGAATCACGTCCCTGCAATTAGCCTCTGGCTATGACGACCTAAGCTGACCTGTAATCGAAAGGGGGAATGAGTACCAGAGATGTCGCGACTTGGACCTTGACGTTGTTTCTTTGATGCTGATTTGGTCTTGGCTGGTCGCTAAGGTTGACTTCAGGATTGAATGTAGGGATTCATGTACAAGATGATATTTTTTGTGGAGGGCATTGGCAAGTAGCTTCACTACTACGACTACTACTATAGTCAATTTCTCTTAGCGATGCAGATTTGCACCGACTCGCAGCGGTGCCCTTTTAGCTTGGAAAAGTTTCCTGATCGCTGATTGGTTGGACGAGATCATTTTAACCAATCAGCGATCAGGAAACTTTTCCGAGCTAAAAGGGCACCGCTGCGAGTCGGTGCAAATCTGCCTCCATAAAAGAAATGGACTATAGTACTACTACTATTACCAATACTACTAATGCTGCTGTTGCTGCTACTGCTACTCTTATTACTGCTGCTGCAGCTGCTACTATTACTACTGCTGCTGTTAATACTATTGCTGCTGCTATTACTACTGCTACTGCTAATAGTACTGCTACTACTGTTGGTTCTACTACTACTACTAGTGCTACTATAACTACTACTGCATTGACAAGTACCTTTAATGATACTACTACTGCTGATGTACTAATGATGCTGCTGCATTGGTATGTAGCTTTACTACTACTAATGCTGCTGTTGCTGCTACTGCTACTCCTATTACTGCTGCTGCAGCTGCTGCTACTACTACTACTACTACTACTACTGCTGATAATACTATTGGTGCTGCTATTACTACTGCTACTGCTAATAGTACTGCTACTACTGTTGGTTCTACTACTACTACTAGTGCTACTATTACTGCTACTGCATTGACAAGTAGCTTTTACTGATACTACTACTACTGATGTACTAATGATGCTGCTGCATTGGGAAGTACCTTTACTACTACTACTACTACTTTACTACTACTACTACTACTTTACTACTACTACTACTACTGCTACTGCTGATGCTGCTAAGAAGCCTGATAGTAGTCTAGCACAGAGTTGGGAGAAGGGTTCGACGAGCTATTCATGAGGTTTCTGTGGAATTGGAAGTTGCTAATTGTACTAATGCTTCTACACGGGTGTTCTTATCTTTAATTGGTCATTTAAAGGATGAAAGAAACAGTAAATGTGGCTTCATTCTACCTAGAAGCCATCCTTTATTGGCCAAATCAGGTGCCTGAATAATAATAATCATAATAATAGAGGTAATCAACTTGAATTATGCTAGCGGATATCAATGAAAGTAACAGTGACTGTTCTTTTATTTTAACAATTAGCCACCCTTTGTAAGGGGATCACGTTCAATAATCTGGATATATATATATATATATATATATGTGTGTGTGTGTGTGTGTGTGTGTGTATGTGTGTGTGTAGATAGATAGATATATGTGTGTATATATATATATATATATATATATATATATATATATATATATATATATATATATATATATTTATATATTTATAAATATATATACAGTGTATTTCTATTATTATTATTATTATTATTATTATTATTATTATTATTATTAGCTAAGCTACAACCCTATTTGGAAAAACAGGATACTACAAGCCCAAGGGCTCCAATAGGTAAAAAACTCCAGTGAGGAAAGGAAGTATAGAAATGAATAAACAAGAGAAGTAATGTACAATTAATATAAAGTATTTAAAGATCAATAACATGAGGTCTTTCATATATGAACTATAAAAAGAGATGTATGTCAACCTGTTCAACATAAAATCATTTGTTGCAAGTTTGAACTTATGCTCTAAGTTTGAACTTTTAACGTTCTACATATTCAACTACCCGGTTAGGAAGCTCATTCTATAATTTGATCACAGCTGGAATAAAACTTCTAGACTACTGTGTAGTATTGAGCCTCATGGTGGAGAAGGCCTGACTATTAGAATTAACTATATGTCTAGTATTACGGACAGGATGGAAATGTCCAGGAAGATCTGAATGCAAAGGATGGTCAGAAATAGGAAAAATCTTGTGCAACATGCATATCGAACTAATTGAACATGCATATATATTCTTCCCTGTCACGGGTTGTGGTGGCCGATGCGGTAACATCCCTGACTGGTGAAAAGCTGACTGGGGTGAGAGTCCCGCTCAAACTCGTTAGTTCCTTTGGTCGCTGCAACCTCTCCATCCTTGTGAGCTAAGGATGGGGGTGTTTGGGGGAGCCAACAGGTCCATCTGCTGAGTCATCAGCAGCCATTGTCTGGCCCTCCTCGGTCCTAGCTTAGGTGGAGAGGGGGTTTTGGTCGCTGATCATAAGTATTTATGGCCAGTCTCTAGGGCATTGTCCTGCTTGATAGGACTATTCATGAGCGGCCTTTAAACTTTTAAATCTTTACACGCTGACGGGCAACCACTCAATAAATAGCAATCTCTCACAAATTGCCCAAACTAGCATGTTGTAGTTAGGAAAGGGGGGTAGAGGGAAGGGTTGAATGGATAATTCTGTGTGTGCATATCTATCTAAATATCTAACTG
>NC_090753.1:89921159-89933659 GCF_036898095.1 Palaemon carinicauda | reverse complement strand
AAGAATAACATGATCAATCACTATTCTTTCAAGGTCAACCTCTAACCAAGAATAATAAGAATAACATGATCAATCACTATTCTTTCAAGGTCAACCTCTAACCAAGAATAATAAGAATAACATGATCAATCACTATTCTTTCAATGTCAAACTCTAACCAAGAATAATAAGAATAACATGATCAATCACTATTATTTCAATGTCAAACTCTAACCAAGAATAATAAGAATAACATGATCAATCACTATTCTTTCAATGTCAAACTCTATCCAAGAATAATAAGAATAACATGATCAATCACTATTCTTTCAATGTCAAACTCTAACCAAGAATAATAAGAATAACATGATCAATCACTATTCTTTCAAGGTCAAACTCTAACCAATTATAATAAGAATAACATGATCAATCTGTATTCTTTCAAGGTCAAACTCAAACCAAGAATAATAAGAATTACATGATCAATCACTATTCTTTCAATGTCAAACTCTAACCAAGAATAATAAGAATTACATGATCAATCACTATTCTTTCAAGGTCAAACTCTAATCAAGAATAATAAGAATAACATGATCAATCAATATTCTTTCAAGGTCAAACTCTAACCAAGAATAATAAGAATAACATGATCAATCACTATTCTTTCAAGGTCAACCTCTAACCAAGAATAATAAGAATAACATGATCAATCACTATTCTTTCAAGGTCAACCTCTAACCAAGAATAATAAGAATAACATGATCAATCACTATTCTTTCAAGGTCAAACTCAAACCAAGAATAATAAGAATAACATGATCAATCACTATTATTTCAATGTCAAACTCTAACCAAGAATAATAAGAATAACATGATCAATCACTATTCTTTCAATGTCAAACTCTATCCAAGAATAATAAGAATAACATGATCAATCACTATTCTTTCAATGTCAAACTCTAACCAAGAATAATAAGAATAACATGATCAATCACTATTCTTTCAAGGTCAAACTCTAACCAATTATAATAAGAATAACATGAGGAATCACTATTCTTTCAAGGTCCAACTCTAACCAAGAATAATGATAAGAATAACATGATCAATCGCTATTCTTTCAAGGTCAAACTCTAACCAAGAATAATAAGAATAACATGATCAATCACTATTCTTTCAAAGTCAAACTCTAATCAAGAATAATAAGAATAACATGATCAATCACTATTCTTTCAAGGTCAACCTCTAACCAAGAATAATAAGAATAACATGATCAATCACTATTCTTTCAAGGTCAACCTCTAACCAAGAATAATAAGAATAACATGATCAATCACTATTCTTTCAATGTCAAACTCTAACCAAGAATAATAAGAATAACATGATCAATCACTATTATTTCAATGTCAAACTCTAACCAAGAATAATAAGAATAACATGATCAATCACTATTCTTTCAATGTCAACCTCTATCCAAGAATAATAAGAATAACATGATCAATCACTATTCTTTCAATGTCAAACTCTAACCAAGAATAATAAGAATAACATGATCAATCACTATTCTTTCAAGGTCAAACTCTAACCAATTATAATAAGAATAACATGATCAATCACTATTCTTTCAAGGTCAAACTCAAACCAAGAATAATAAGAATTACATGATCAATCACTATTCTTTCAA
This sequence comes from Palaemon carinicauda, assembly GCF_036898095.1. NCBI lineage: Eukaryota > Metazoa > Arthropoda > Malacostraca > Decapoda > Palaemonidae > Palaemon > Palaemon carinicauda. Next base: position 89,932,000 of record NC_090753.1, on the reverse strand, counting down.
TGTCAAACTCTAACCAAGAATAATAAGAATTACATGATCAATCACTATTCTTTCAAGGTCCAACTCTAACCAAGAATAATAAGAATAACATGATCAATCACTATTCTTTCAATGTCAAACTCTAACCAAGAATAATAAGAATAACATGATCAATCACTATTCTTTCAATGTCAAACTCTAACCAAGAATAATGATAAGAATAACATTATCAATCACTATTCTTTCAAGGTCAAACTCTAACCAAGAATAATAAGAATAACATGATCAATCACTATTCTTTCAAGGTCAAACTCTAACCAATTATAATAAGAATAACATGATGAATCACTATTCTTTCAAGGTCAAACTCTAACCAAGAATAATGATAAGAATAACATGATCAATCATTATTCTTTCAAGGTCAAACTCTAACCAAGAATAATAAGAATAACATGATCAATCACTATTCTTTCAATGTCAAACTCTAACCAAGAATAATGATAAGAATAACATTATCAATCACTATTCTTTCAAGGTCAAACTCTAACCAAGAGTAATAAGAATAACATGATCAATCACTATTCTTTCAAGGTCAAACTCTAACCAAGAATAATGATAAGAATAACATGATCAATCTGTATTCTTTCAAGGTCAAACTCAAACCAAGAATAATGATAAGAAAACATGATCAATCACTATTCTTTCAATGTCAAACTCTAACCAAGAATAATAAGAATAACATGATCAATCAATATTCTTTCAATGTCAAACTCTAACCAAGAATAATAAGAATAACATTATCAATCACTATTCTTTCAAGGTCAAACTCTAACCAAGAGTAATAAGAATAACATGATCAATCACTATTCTTTCAAGGTTAAACTCTAACCAAGAATAATGATAAGAATAACATGATCAATCTGTATTCTTTCAAGGTCAAACTCAAACCAAGAATAATGATAAGAAAACATTATCAATCATTATTCTTTCAATGTCAAACTCTAACCAAGAATAATAAGAATAACATGATCAATCACTATTCTTTCAATGTCAAACTCTAACCAAGAATAATGATAAGAATAACATTATCAATCACTATTCTTTCAAGGTCAAACTCTAACCAAGAGTAATAAGAATAACATGATCAATCACTATTCTTTCAAGGTACAACTCTAACCAAGAATAATGATAAGAATAACATGATCAATCTGTATTCTTTCAAGGTCAAACTCAAACCAAGAATAATGATAAGAAAACATGATCAATCACTATTCTTTCAATATCAAACTCTATCTAAGAATAACATGATCAATCACTATTCTTTCAATGTTAAACTCTAACCAAGAATAATGATAAGAATAACATTATCAATCACTATTCTTTCAAGGTCAAACTCTAACCAAGAGTAATAAGAATAACATGATCAATCACTATTCTTTCAAGGTCAAACTCAAACCAAGAATAATGATAAGAAAACATGATCAATCATTATTCTTTCAATGTCAAACTCTAACCAAGAATAATAAGAATAACATGATCAATCACTATTCTTTCAATGTCAAACTCTAACCAAGAATAATGATAAGAATAACATTATCAATCACTATTCTTTCAATGTCAAACTCTAACCAAGAATAATGATAAGAATAACATTATCAATCACTATTCTTTCAATGTCAAACTCTAACCAAGAATAATGATAAGAATAACATTATCAATCACTATTCTTTCACGGTCAAACTCTAACCAAGAGTAATAAGAATAACATGATCAATCACTATTCTTTCAAGGTCAAACTCTATCAAAGAATAATAAGAATAACATGATCAATCACTATTCTTTCAAGGTCCAACTCTAACCAAGAATAATGATAAGAATAACATGATCAATCTGTATTCTTTCAAATGTCAAACTCAAACCAAGAATAATGATAAGAACAACATGATCAATCACTATTCTTTCAATGTCAAACTACAACCAAGAATAATAAGAATAACATGATCAAACACTATTCTTTCAAGGTCAAATTTTAATCAAGAATAATAAGAATAACATGATCAATCACTATTCTTTCAATGTCAAACTCTAACCAAGAATAATGATAAGAATAACATGATCAATCACTATTCTTTCAAGGTCAAACTCTAACCAAGAATAATGATAAAGATAACATGACTGAATCAATCTGATGTGAGATAATTATGTATTTTCTCTGGTACTCCAACGCCCCTGGAAATGTGCCAGCTTCCGTGCGCGCATGCGCATGCCTGCACGCACAGTCGTTTGCTTGCTGCTTGAGTACGTTCGACATGTGCTTTGTGTTTGATTTTATTTTATTTTACTTTGTTCGTGTGGGTTTGTTTGTTTAAACTTTTGATTTTCTTATATTTTAAAGTTTTCTTTTCTTCAGCCTTCCCAGTCTTCAGTTCTCTTGTTCATAGGCATTTTGGAAGAACCTGGCTCTCTCTCTCTCTCTCTCTCTCTCTCTCTCTCTCTCTCTCTCTCTCTCTCTCTCTCAAGCAACGGGTTACTTCCTGGTTGTGTCTTTTCCCTTTTGTTTTTCCTCTCTGAACTTTTCGGAAAAATCCCGTTCCTCTCGCATAGGCTCGTCCTCCACCCCCTTTCCCTTTCCATCCCCTCCCCCTCCTCTCCCTTCCTCTCTCCACTTCCTCCCCTCCCCTCTTCCTACTCCATTCCCCCACTTCCTCCCCTCCTCTCTTCCTTTTCCCCCCTCCCCATTTCTTCCCCTCCCCTTTTTCTCCTCCCCCTCCCCTCTCCCCCCTCCCCTCTTCCTCCTACCCCTCCCCTCCCTTCCCCTCCCTTCCCTCTCTTTCTCCTCCCCCCTCTTCCTCCTCCCCCTTCCCGTGTTCCTCCTCCCCCTCATCCCCTTCCCCCTCATCATCTTCCCCCTCATCCTCTTCCCCTTCTACCCTTCCTTCTCCCCCTTTACCCTTCCTTCTCCCCCTCCCCTCTTCCTCCTCCACATCCTCTCCCCTCCCTTCCCCTCCCCCTCTTCCTCCACCTCCCCTCCCCTCTAGCTTCTCTCTCCCTCTTCCTCCTCCCCCTCCCCCCTCCCCCTCTTCCTCCTCCCCCTCCCCCTCTTCCTCTTCCTCCTCCCCCTCTTCCTCCACCTCCCCCTCCCCTCCTCTTCCCCCCCTCCTCCTTCCTCCCCCTCCTCCTCCTCTTTCCTCCCCCTCCCCTTCCCTCTCCCTTCCCCTCCCTCGTCTTAATGAGCGTAGAATCCAATTACAATGGTAGACGTAAAGGAGATTGATGTCCAGAGACCCAAAAAGGTCGAATTACCTTTCATGTTGCATCATCATCATTTTCAGTTGATTTGTATCGATTTTTTTTTTTGGGGGGGTGGCTCTTCCGGTTATCTTTATCAGATTCTTCGTCATTCCCTTATTCATACCCTTTTTCTTTCGGAGTCTTCATTCTATTTCCTGTATATTAGATTCGAGTGCTTAATATTTTGTATTTTTATTTTCTTAGAATACTCTGGGATTATTTGGGTGTGATTTTTTTTACTTTATTAGTATTTGCTTCTTTGATTGTCAGACAGGGAAATATACACATACACAAATCAAACATGCATTGTGTACTTGCGTAACTCAACATACGTGGAAATGTGTACTTGTTGTAACTCAACAAACTTAGGTGCGTGTACATACGTGACTCATCATACATGGAAATACATAAATATTAAAGAATATATGCAATTGTAAGCCAGCCGACCTATAATATACACACATTAACCACCAAACAAATGTGGAAACCAACCGTTATATGAATATACATATAGGTAAACCAACAAACAAATAGATATAGTTATACATAAACACTATTTTAAACATGCATAAACTAAGTCATATTGATATACATATACGTAAACAAACAAACATATAAATATAAACATACATAGACACTATTGTAAACATGCATAAAGTCAGTCCTATTTATATACATATGCTTAAACCAAAAAACATACAAATATACATAGACACTATGGTAAATATGCAGAAACTAAGTCATATTTATATACATATTCGCAAACTAACAAACATACACATATACATACACCATTGTAATCTCGCAACATAAAGCGATGGTAATGAATTATGCCATAAAATGTATATAAATAAATTTTAGAATTTCCCAACTGTTATATTAAAAGTACTTGACATTGGAAGATCCCTTGCACTCTTGCTCATAGCAGCCATCGCAACACCAACCTCTCTTGATTATTCAAATGACCTCATCACGTGACATTTCCAGGCGAAAATGAAAACATTTTGAACCTTAATTTCAGGAATAAAATGACAATAAGCGTCTCGTTGACCTGAGATGCGTATGTGAAAGTATTTGGATTTTTTTCTGTGATCTGTGGATGTCAGTTTCTGGGAGTGTGTTGGTTCCGCCTTTTCATTCTCTCTTCTCTCTCTAATGAGTTTGGTGACGGGGGAGAAAAAGCGTGGAGAGAGAGAGAGAGAGAGAGAGAGAGAGAGAGAGAGAGAGAGACAGAGGCTCTCTCTCTCTCTCTCTCTCTCTCTCTCTCTCTCTCTCTCTCTCTCTCTCTCGAATAAGTTGGTTGCCTTTGAAAATGCATTGAGTGAGAAAGGAAAAAAGGATGGTAGCATTCAAAACTCTCTCTCTCTCTCTCTCTCTCTCTCTCTCTCTCTCTCTCTCTCTCTCTCTCTCTCTCTCTATCTCTCTCTCTCTCTCTCTCTCTCTCTCTAATAAGTTGGTTGCCTTTGAAAATGCATTGAGTGAGAAAGGGGAAAAGGATGGTAGGATTCAAAACTCTCTCTCTCTCTCTCTCTCTCTCTCTCTCTCTCTCTCTCTCTCTCTCTCTCTCTCTCTCTCTCTCTAATAAGTTGGTTGCCTTTGAAAATGCATTGAGTGAGAAAGGGGAAAAGGATGGTAGGATTCAAAACTCTCTCTCTCTCTCTCTCTCTCTCCTCTCTCTCTCTCTCTCTCTCTCTCTCTCTCTCTCTCTCTCTCTCTCTCTCTAATAAGTTGGTTGCCTTTGAAAATGCATTGAGTGAGAAAGGGAAAAAGGATGGTAGCATTCAAAACCCTCTCTCTCTCTCTCTCCTCTCTCTCTCTCTCTCTCTCTCTCTCTCTCTCTCTCTCTCTCTCTCTCTCTCTCTGATGAAAAGACTTGTGGAAATAAAGATAAGAAAATAAGTGGTACCCTACAAAACTCTCTCTCTCTCTCTCTCTCTCTCTCTCTCTCTCTCTCTCTCTCTCTCTTCCTCTCTCTCTCTCTCTCTCTCTCATAAGTTTGTTGCTTGTGAAAATACATTGAGTGAGAAAGGAAAAAGGGGTGGTAGCATTAAAATCTCTCTCTCTCTCTCCTCTCTCTCTCTCTCTCTCTCTCTCTCTCTCTCTCTCTCTCTCTCTCTCTCTCGTCTTTAAATAACAGATGTGTACAATGACCTTAAAGTTCAAAAGGACCAAACATTTGACCTTCCGACCTGGACTTTTATCTCGGTTTCTTTGAACTTTTATATTTTTTTTTCATTTTTCTTTCTTCTTTTGTATTATTCATCATTTTCCTTCATTTTGTCTCTGTCATCCTCTTCTTTGCTTTGTCCCTCTATTTGTATTCTCATAAGTCCTCTTTTCTTTTCCTTTCTTTGTTTTCCAATTTCTATCCAATTTTCTTCAATATCCTCTATTTCCTTTGTGCTTATCATATTTCCTATTATCTATTTTATCATCATTTCCTTATTTATCACTTTATTTTTTTTATTTTGAGTATACTCATTTCCTTATTTATCAATTTTTTCTCTTTAAATTTTGTGTATTCCTTCAACGCTCTCCACCCTCTTTTTGTCCTTGTTCTTCCTCATCTTCTTTTCCTCCTTCTCCCTCTCCTCTTGTCACCCCTGCTTCTTCCTCTTCCTGATTATCTCTCTCTCTCTCTCTCTCTCTCTCTCTCTCTCTCTCTCTCTCTCTCTCTCTCTCTCTCTCTCTCTCTCTTCACCGCAAGATCGAAATCTGTGACTAATGACGCCATCAAGAAGGAGTGAAGGAAAGAAATGATTGATCACAGCCTCTCCCTTAATCACTCATTCCCAGCCTTCATTAAAGACCATAAAATGCTAATCAAGGTCACTAGAATTCCACCAGACACCTTTTATTCCTCACTTCTAGTTTGAAATGTGGTGTTTAATTACTTAGACTTTCATGAAGCTGTTTTCTTACGTCATCAGTTACTACTTCGTATGTGGCAGTGACTATTATCTTGGTAGTGCTTTGGGATGATCTACTGGTCAGGAAAGGTTTTATATATATATATATATATATATATATATATATATATATATATATATATATATATAACAAAACTCAAAGTATGATTGTAAGTAGGTCAAGGACGGTGGCTCCTCAACATCCGGATCTCAGTATTGATAATGTTTCTTTAAATATGTATGACTCTTTCAAAATTTTAGGTGTGATTCTCGACAGTAAATTTACTTTTGAGAAACATATAAGGTCTGTGTCTTCTTTAATTGCACAAAAAATAGGCTTATTGAGAAAGTCTTTCAAGATTTTCGGTGATCAATCTATTCTGAAGAAGTGTTTTAATTCTTTCATTCTACCTTGTTTTGAGTATTGTTCTCCTGTCTGGTCTTCAGCTGCTGATTCTCATCTTAATTTGTAGGACAGAAACTTACGGTCTATTCAATTTCTTATTCCTGATCTAGATATTAATCTTTGGCACCGTCGTTCAATTAGTTCATTATGAATGTTGCATAAGATTTTTCATAACTCTGACCATCCTTTACATTCAGATCTCCCTGAACAATTCTATCCTGTTCGTAATACTAGGCAGGCAGTTAATTCTAATAGCCAGGCCTTCTCCATCACGAGGCTCAATACTACGCAGTACTCTAGAAGTTTTATTCCAGCTGTTACCAAGTTGTGGAATGATCTTCCTAATCGGGTGGTTGAATCAGTAAAACTTCAAAAGTTCAAAGTTGGAGCAAATGTTTTTTTGTTGACCAGGCGGACATGAGTCTTTTTATAGTTTATTTATGACATATTTGTTTTTGATGTTGTTAATAGTTTATAAATGACATGTCTGTTTTGACGTTGTTACTTATTTTAGAATGATTTATTGTTAATTTGTTCTCTTCATTTATTTATTTCCTTATTTCCTTTCCTCACTGGGCTATTTTTCCCTGTTGGAGCCCCTGGGCTTATAGCATCTTGCTTTTCCAACTAGGGTTGTAGCTTGGATAGTAATAATAATAATAATAATAATAATAATAATATATATTTATATATATATGCATATATATATATGCATATATATATATATATGTATATATATATATATATATATATATATATATATATACTGTATGTGTGTATGTAATATATATATATATATATATATATATATATAAATATAAATATATATATATATATATATGTATATTTACATATATGTATATAAATATATATATATATATATATATATAATTTATATATATATATATATATATATATTACATATATATATATATATATATATATATATATATATATATATTACACACATATATTTATATGTATATATATATTACATATATATATATATATTTATATATATATACATATATATCTTTGTTTTTCGTTCAAGTACTAAATCTCTTTCCACAGTTGGGTATGCCCTCCAAGAGAACACAAGACAAGTATCACGCAAACCCTTTTATATTTCTTATTCTAACTTAGTAACTATAGATGAAACTCCCGTGCGGAAAACATTCAAAACATAATTTGCTATTTCCATTTTCACAGAGGGTTCATCGGCATCACGTCAAAACTATTAACACACAGTGCATATAATATTTTATTTTTGAATAATTGTCTTATCTTTACAGCCGAGTGGGCTAAGGGTCACCTCATCTATCCTGTCACTCCTTTGTCTTGATACTCTCGAATTGTTTACCTTATCCACATTATTATTATTATTATTATTATTATTATTATTATTATTATTATTATTACAAGCTAAGCTATAACCCTAATTGAAAAAGCAAGATGCTATAAGCCCAAGGGCTCCAACAGGGAAAAATAGCCCAGTGAGGAAAGGAAACAAGGAAATAAATAACCTACAAGAGAAGAAATAAATAACCTACAAGAGAAGAAATAAATGATCAAAATAAAATAAATTAAGAACTGTAACAACATTGAATTAGAACTTTTATGCATAAACTATAAAAACTTGAAATAAAATCTTACCACATGTTCAGACCATCTAGAATATCCTTTTACTTACGCTAACCTTTTTAACCACTCATATACATCTCATTAATTCTCACCTTTTCAGTTCTTTTGCTGCATTTGTGTCATGAGCTTATCACCTCAATCTTTCTTTTAATCATTTGTATTCAGTATTTATACATCACTTCTCTAAAGGGTAGTTGGTTAAACCATCCTTTCATACTTTCTATCACTGGCTTCCGTAGAACCTCCATACATCTAGCTCTTTACATCATAGATAGCCTCCACTTCTCACATTGATTGTATATTTGATTTATGTAAGCTGGCGTCGCAGTGAAAATGGTTATCAATAGATATTTTTTATATCAAATGATTAGTGTTGATGATAATGAAAATCTCTCGGAATTTTTCTGAAAGGTTTCTATTTAATTCATGCAATTTGTAAAATTATATTTCTGAAGTTATTTATTATATTCTGAAGTATATCTTTTACGATTATTTTTTTTTAGTTTATTCGTATATTAGACATTTGTTTTATTTCTTATTTAACTTAATATATTTATTGACATTGCCTCTATTTTTATCAGGGTGCTCATTTATATTAAGTAAAATGATTAGGTAGCCATTTTTAATGTCTTTATATTACTGCATCCACTATATTTATCAAATAGTTTCGTTCAATGTGTTTTATGCCTTGAATGTAAACAATGATCTATTATCTTCTTACATAGGAGTAAATTAATCTATTACTCACAGGGGTCTATTTATGTTGGCCAGGCAGTATTTTCAGATTCCGAATGACAGCAGCAATATTTATCGCCTTATGTAAGAGATAATAAAGCCGTTATTTATATGAAAGTACCTTCATATAGGCCCTATATGAAGGTACTTTCATATAAAAAATGGCTTTATAGGGCCTCCATTGTAAATAGAAAGATTCATTATACACTTATGTAAGAGCAAGTTCTTATGCAAGTTAAGATCAATGAATATACATTGCTTCATCATATTAACACACTTAAAAAACCGTAATTTTAATCGGAAATTCTCCGTAAAAATAAACTGTTCCCAGCCGGGATTTCAGTAAAATACAGGCGACCGTAATTGTTACCCTTCTTTGTTATTATCTTTTACGTGTACGTGACCATAATATTACTCCTTTACGTCAATATATACGTTTTTAAAACGGTAAATGCCGGGCAATATTTATTCCAAGATTTTTACAGTTTTTACGGCAAATTTTGAACAGTGCATGCCATGTTCGGTTGTTTTCACAGCTAAAACAATTGATTTTTTTACTAAGCTTCCATTAATCATAAACTGTTTTCGTAAGCAAACCAGCCCCCTGTTCCTAAAATATCTTATTTTTCCTTGTTTCCTTTCCTCATTGGACTATTTTCCCTGTTGGAGCCCCTGGGCTTATAGCATTCATCTTTTCCAACTAGGGTTGTAGCTTAGCAAGTAAAGATAATAATAATAATAATAATAATAATAATAATAATAATAATAATATTGTCAGACTAAATTTTTCAAGAAATTGCCATTTGCTTGTCATATCCATTTGAAATGTAGTACAGGCAGATAGGGAAAGAAAAATCAGTCAACGTTACTACTCACAACTGATGTTGATTTTGTAACGTACAGAAAACTTACATACAACCAGACATACAAAGAAATCCAATAACAGACCTTCATTAACGAACTGCTCATTGAAGACAAGGGGGTTGATTAAATTTCTCTGGAATTTGACAGATTGAAGATTTCAGGTCTCCCAAATGCCCTCTATCTCCATCCTTACATTAAGGGGGAAGGGGGGAGATTGGATGAGGAGCTTTTTAATTTTTTGTCTCCCCTTCCTCTTGTAAGACGGAGGGGGGCAATATCTCAAATCCCCCTTAGCAAGTGAGGACGCTTTTTAGGAAAGACGGATTCAATTCAGTATCTCCCCTTAACCACCACCTCTTCGGAAGATGAAGGCGAGGAAGGGGAATTGAATGGGGGGAAATTCGCTTCCCACCCCTTTCTTACATGAGAGAATGGGAAGGACGCCCCTCCCCACCACTCCCCCCACCCAAAATTTAGGGAGGGGGTTAAAAGCATACCCATCGAATATCTTCCTTAAGCATGGAAGGGACGGGAAACGAAATACCCTACTTCCCCTTTAAACAGTCCCCCCTACCCTCTACCCCCCTCACCTTTCTACACGGGGGAGGGGGAAGGGTGTGTGTGTTGGAAAGGCGAGAGATATGGACCACTCTCATTGGAATTGCTAATGAAGGAAATGAAACTGAAACCATGTAAATGTTAATGACTTCTATGGTAATGATCATTCCAATTGAACTCATTACTCGTCCCGTGACTATTATTTTCTTCCCCTTTGTATTTGTGGATTTGTTTGCTGTGTTTGTTCGTTTGTTTGTTTGATTGTTTGCTTCTCTTTGGAAGGCTTGTTTTTTGGGGGGCTGTAACTGACTGTCAATCAATAAACCCCCCCCCCTCCTGGACGCAAATTTTTTCTTTTCCCTAACACGGCAGAAATCAGATTTAAAGGGTAACTCCTTTATTACGGCTGCGTTAAGATTTGATGGGTAGGTAACTAGCTTATTAAAGTGATGATCAGT
>NC_090753.1:89891159-89913659 GCF_036898095.1 Palaemon carinicauda | reverse complement strand
ATAGATTTAGAAGTTTATATAGAAACAACTATAAATATTAAGTGATTTGGGAATCTGATTTTAAAACAACAACAATAAATATTAGGTGATTTGGGAATCTGGTTTGAAAAAAAAAAAAAAAAAAAACAATAAAGAGTAAATGATTTGGGAATCCAATTAAAAAAAAAAGATAAATAGTAAGTCACTTGGGAATCTTACTCGAAAAAACAAACAATAAATAGTGAAATGTTAAACGAATTTAATCATTCTCTCCCTCGGGATAATCGACATCCAAAGGTCTCTGGGCAAAGGATGGCGTAAGTGCCAGGGACGCGGCGTCGCTTGCATATTGAACAGGCCTATCATGGCCAGCAGCTTCAATGGAGGCATTTGCTTGGAAAGCCTGACAGGCGAGGGAAATGCATATTGGGTTTTGGTCTTTGATAGTAATACTTATATTAATTATCGTAAACATTATTAATTTCTCGAAAGCATATTTTCATATCCTGGGACTTTTGGTTTTATTAAGAATGCTAGTGTATGCGACCCGTCAAAAATGATGGTTAGATATTGAATAGATATGCATACACACAGGTTCAATCCTTTCCCACCCCTCCCTCTTTTTGTAGCTACCACACGGCAGTTTGGGTTATTAGTTGGAGCTTGTGCTTTCCGAGTGGTTGCCGCTCAGCGTGACAGGAAAGAATATATATGCATGTATATATACATGTATATATATATATATATATATATATATATATATATATATATATATATATATACAGTATATATAACCAGGCACTTGCTCTTCATTATATAGGAGATATGAGACATTATTTAGTTCAATAGTAGTTTTCGTAATTTGGTAAATTCACATTTTGTATAACTCTACGGGAAGTTCAGTACATTTTCACTTAGCTTCGCTGCAATGCTTTGTAAAAAACGAGCCGAATAATAATAATAATAATAATAATGATAATAATAATAATAATAATAATAATAATAATAATAATAATAATAATAATAATAATAATAATAATAATAATAGTGACATTTGAGTAATTAGAATGGTCTCGTCCATGAGCATCAGAAATCAATTGAAAGTATATTGGAATTAAAATGGACAAAATAATTTTGTGTTTTTTTTTTTTCCATTTCTATTCAGTTGACTGCTAGATTACCAGGGGCCACCTTAGAGCTTTCGTTTTCTATTTTAGTGTCAATTTCATATTAGAAATAAATAGAAATTAGTTGTTTAGTATCTTCTTCACTTCTTCACTTTTCAGTTAAAGGTTTAAAGGCTGCTCATGAATGGCAGAGGCAAGTAACAGTGACATTGCCCGATCAAGCAGGACAATGCCCTACAGACTGACCATATATCATATGATAAGCGCCCAAGCCACCTCTCTACCCAAGCTAGGACCAAGGATGGGCAGGCAATGGCTGCAGATGACTCAATAGATAGACCTATATGCTCCCCCTAACCCCCTAACCTCAGCTCACAAGGATGGTAAGGTTGCAGACACTAATGGCACTAACGAGACTGAGCGAGGCTCGACCCTCGACTGGCAAACACCAGGCAGAGACTTTACCAATCAAACCACAACAACCCTTGAAGAAGGGCGGGTTGATATTAACAAAATTTCTAAACCAAATCTTTCAACAGTGAAGAGTGGCTGCCATGACTTTTAGCTTGGAAGGTTGATAGCCTTGAATAAGGATAATCCAGGCACAGACAGACTATCAGACAGGGATGAAGGCATTACATTTTTGGTTTGCTTGTAAATTTAAAAATCCATTTTCTTGGTGATATTTTCGCCTCAAACATCGTATTATTTGTACCATAAACATTTACCCAGAAGCAGTGTCCTCTCCTAGGTTTATGAACATTTTATGGTAAGGGGTATTCTCTCTCTCTCTCTCTCTCTCTCTCTCTCTCTCTCTCTCTCTCTCTCTCTCTCTCTCTCTCTCTCTCTCTCTCAAAAATACATAAAGGTCAACAATGTCTAGATGTTGGAAGGGGGCATAACCCTTCAAGGGGTTAGAAAAGGTCAAGTAATCGTATAAAATTCAAGACAGTTCTAGTCCTTCCCAGTCCCCCCCCCCCCCCCCCAAGAGAGGTTACGTAACAAACAAACAAACATACAAACAGAAATAAGAATAAACATTCTGCACTGGAAAAAATTGAATACCTTACCAATTCATTGAGCATCTTGCAGGTTACAACAGGGCTCTTTGTCTCCCCTTTTGTGAGTTTACGAATGGAAGTCCATTTTGTAAATTGCAGGCTATTCGAGAGAGAGAGAGAGAGAGAGAGAGAGAGAGAGAGAGAGAGAGAGAGAGAGAGAGAGAGACTTTGCATACCATCACAAAAAAACTTGGTCTCTTATTAAATTGTTTGCCTATGCTTTTGTTCTGGATTCGTTGAGAGAGAGAGAGAGAGAGAGAGAGAGAGAGAGAGAGAGAGAGAGAGAGAGAGAGAGAGAGAGAGAGAGAGAGAGAGAGAGAGAAGGGTGGGGTGTGCTTTTGACTTCTTTATTTGCTTTCATTTTAATATATTTATTACGTATTCGCTAGATGTTTTTCACTTATGAAATTTTTGAATACGGATTATCATTATTATAGTTTACGTATAATGTGCAGCTATTTATATGGAACATGCTATTATTATTATTATTATTATTATTAGTAGTAGTAGTAGTAGTAGTAGTAGTAGTAGTAGTAGTACTAGTTGTAGTAGTAGTAGTAGTAGTAGTAGTAGTAGTAGTAGTAGTATTGTATACTGCTTTTGTAGTCATTTATAAGGAATATACCTAAGAGACCATTATCGAACAAGGCTTTTGTTGTATAGTTATCATCCTCATATTTCTCTTTGAAGATCAAATCTTTACTTCATCGTTTATTTCCTTTACCAGGTTGCCTTCCCAATTTAGGGCCTCATGGTTTGTAGAATTCGGATTTTCTTGCTTTTATTAGTAATAATCTCCCCTATATGATAAAGATCGTATTGATACACACACACACACACACACACACACACACATATATATATATATATATATATATATATATATATATATATATATATATATATATACATATATATATATATATATATATATAATATTTATTCCGTGTCACGCTCAGTGGCATTGCTAATCGTATGATTACCCTGTCTCTCCCCGTCCCTCAGGTAGGTGATGAGAGAGTAGTCATTCCATGGTGAGAGAGGGTACCCTGATTGCTACACTCAGAAACTACAATCGTCCCCAAATTGCCGAGCCAGCGGGCTGTAGTTAGCAAAGTGCGTGTGGGTTTAAAGGTTTAAAAGCCGCTCATGAATGGCAGAGGCAAGGTAAAGTGACATTGCCCTCTCAAGCAGGACAATGCCCTAGAGACTGACCATATTACATATGATCAGCGACCGAACCCTCTCTCCACCCTAGCTATGACCAAGGAGGGCCAGGCAATGGCTGCTGATGACTCAGCAGATAGACCTATAGGCTCCCTCAAACCCCCCCCCCCCCCATCCTTAACTAACAAGGATGGTGAAGTTGCAACGACCAAAGATACTAACGAGTTTAAGCGGGACCCGAACCCCAGTCTGGCATTCACCAGTCAGAGACGTTACCACATCGGTCATCACAAGATTGAAGATTAAATAAGTGGACCTTTTTGACGGGTCGCGTACACTAGTAACTATAATGAAGGTCACAAAAACTATGACGAAAAGAAAGACTTACAACCAAACCACCTTCAATGCCAATATTTACTAAGCCCCGTTAAGTGATGAAAGTCCGGTCTAAAAGTCTCAAAGTTCAAAGGGAAGTGGACAAAGGGCGCCGCCCTCTGGAGGTGATCCTGAAAGGATCTACTTTCTCTTCACTTCTCTCCCTGAGAAGGAAGAATTCCAGAATAAATATTAACTCTGCCTATAGATGTCTATAGATGTGTTTCAATCGAAGATCCTTTAGATGGGGTGAAGTACGAGTCATATTGCTCTCTCTCTCTCTCTCTCTCTCTCTCTCTCTCTCTCTCTCTCTCTCTCTCTCTCCCCATTCATTCAATCATTATATAATATATATATATATATATATATATATATATATATATATATATATATGCATATATATATTGTATTGAATTTTTATTCATTTTCCCTGACTGGAAGTGGTTCCAGAATGAAACAATAGAACATTCTCTTCCACATTTATTATTCAACTGCTGAATGATAATAATAATCAACAACGCTAGTCGCTTAATGCACGTATACATGAGCGTCATCAGCAGCTCATTGAAACCCCCTACACACTGAGCCATTTAACCCCAATATTGCTCGGGCGGCTGTGTATCCTGGATAATCAAGGCCTGTTCTTTCCTATACTTCTTTCACGGCATCATCCCTGTTTGTCTCTCTTCCTTTCCTCCTATCTTCTAGCCCTTCGGAATTATACGCTTTTTGATAATCAGTTGTCTTCCATTTTTTCCACATGACCAATCCACCCCAAAATGCCAGTGCTAAAGTTTTTACCATCTCTGCTTATCTCCACATTTCATACCATATTAATTATTTTTACACTACATAATGTATGCATGCATTATTCCTACTCACCTTAAATAAAGTAAATCAAGTTCAACAATTCTATTATTAATTCCTACATACAATTCAAGTCTCTTTGCACATGTCTTTGCTGACTTTCTTAATACTCTTATGTTTGACTCGGCTCTTTTCTTACCCTGCCATCATCCAGTATACCTACTCTCAGAGACCATCAATGCTCTTGTCACAAACACATTTCCACAAGTCTTGATTCATGTTCTTTTATTCTGGGAATTCCATATCTACAAACAATTGCATCGCTTTTCTTGCACATACCTTTGCATTGAAATATCCCAGCTCAACCAACCTCTCGTCAAGCAACTGTGTCACTTTATCTTTCACCTACCATTGCATTCAAATCTCCCAGCACAACCAACCTCTCTCCGAATAGCTGCGTCACTTTTGTCTTTCACCTACCATTGTATTCAAATCTCCCAGCTAAACGACCCTCTTTTCAAACATGTGCGTCACTCTATCTTTCACCTACCATTGCATTCAAATCTCCCAGCACAGCCACCCTCTCATATTACAGAAAATCAATCAGGCACAATTTCAGACTTTCCTGAAAATTCTCTCGCACACTCATTCTTGTTATTCTTTAGACATTTGCAGTCACTGTCACAGATTTTACTCCTACCTTTCAGCTACCCGAGACAGTCATTCTTTTTCATTTTATTCATGTGCAAAATCTCCTTTCAATTTTGTTTCACTTCCCGCTTACAGCAAGATTTCACGATTTGAAAAAATCTAGTATCTGTTTTCATTCTCTGCTTTTATTTTTTGATACAGTACAATGTATAGCTCCGCAAGCCAAATTACACAGGTCATATATATATATATATATATATATATATATATATATATATATATATATATATATATATATGTGTGTGTGTGTGTGTATATATATGTATATATATATATATATATATATATATATATATATATATATATATATATATATATATATATATATATGTATATATATGTATATATATATATATATATATATATATATATATATATATATATATATATATATATATACATATATATATGTGTGTGTATATGTCTTTACATTGACAAATAAGCTCTCGATCATTGACTGTTACGTTTGGATACATCTAAAAAGCTTCTCTCTCTCTCTCTCTCTCTCTCTCTCTCTCTCTCTCTCTCTCTCTCTCTCTCTCTCTCTCTCGCTGCACTGGGAAATTGATTTAAAAGAAAAGAGGCAGAGATCTGCCGGTCGTAAAGCCGACATTCCCTCCATTCTATGTCCAACTTGATGGCGACATTTCAACTGCGCAAATATTGAAAACTGAAATTCTTCCTTTTTGTCTTTGGCTTCTCGGGCCTCTTCGTAGTCCAATGCAACTTTAATGTTAGTTCTCTTGCTTGAATTTACACTCAAGCACATTATTCTGTTTCCTTATTTCCTTTCCTCACTAGGCTATTTTCCTTGTTGGAGCCTTTGGGCTTATAACATCCTGCTTTTCCACCTAGGGTTGTAACTTAGCCAATAATGGTAATAGTAATAATAATAATGATGATATGTGTTAATTTGTTTTTATTAGTTTTTTGTTCTATGGTATGGAAAATAGGGAAAAAATGCTCCACAGAAACTTGCAATAGAACCTTATGGTCTGGTGCAAGCGATTATGAATTATCGGGAGACCATATTGCTAATGATAAAATTTTATCAATTAGTACATATATACAGTATATATATATATATATATATATATATATATATATATATATATAGATAGATAGATAGATAGATAGATAGATAGATAGATATATCATCCACCGTAGCTAGTCCATTGCAGAACAAAGGCCTCAGACGTGTCCTTCCACTTGCGTCTGTTTATGGTCATTCTCTGGCAGTCCACATCCGCAAACATTCGTAGTTCGTCAGTCCATCGTCTTCTCTTCCTTCCCCTGCTTCTTTTACAATATCTAGGTACACATTTTGTTATTCTTAATATCCATCTATTATTTATCATTATCATCATATGTCACGGCCATGTTCATTTTTTTCTTACTTGTTAGAATATTCTTTACTTTAGTTTGCTCTCGTATCTATATTGCTCTTTATTTGTCTCTTAGTGTTATTCCAATCATTGTTCTTTCCATAGCTCTTTGAGTTGTAACTAGCTTTTGTTCTAAGGCATTATTAAGGCTCCAAGTTTCTGATGCACAAATTAATACTGGTAGGACCATCTCATTAAATACTTTTCTTTTTATAGAAAGTGGCATTTCGCTTTTCATAACGTCATTTTGCATTATCCCTTATTTTTTAATTTAGGTCTCGTGTCTTGGGGAAACACTTACTGTCTGTTCTAAGTACGGATAGTCATTAACAATCTTCATTAACAATCTCTAGAGGTTCATCCATAAGTCTTATGTGTTTTCTCTCTGCATTTTCATTGAACATTATCTCAGTTTTACTCATATTAATTTTCAGTCCTACATTTCTACTTTCTCTATTCAAATCTTCTGTCTTCTTTTGAAATTCCTCCCCAGTTGTTAAGGTATTCCTCAATGATAATAATTCTTACATTTTCTTAATCTAAATTCTTAGAAAATGTAGGCATGCTGTGAATAATTTAGTAGAGGGGGGGGGGGTTCTCCCTAAGTAAGTCCTTTCTCAATCAGAATTTTCTCACTATTGTTATGTAGTTTTAGGATTGCTGTACTTCTTGTATAGATATCTTCAAGTGTTCTAGCATAGGATTCTTTTATTCATTGTTTCTGAAGGGTTTTCATTACTGCTAAGGTTTTTACAGAATCAAAAGCTTTCTCATAGTCTATGAATACTATACATAATGGTTTGTCATACTCTTGATTTTTCCGTTAGCTGATTAATTATATATATATATATATATATATATATATATATATATATATATAGATAGATAGATAGATAGATAGATAGATAGATATATTATATATATATATATATATATATATATATATATATATATATATATATTCATGATAACTGATTAATGAAAAGCTGGAGGTAATATTGTTAGTTTGGGAAAGCGAGGCAAAAAGTTCAGAGAGAGAGAGAGAGAGAGAGAGAGAGAGAGAGAGAGAGAGAGAGAGAGAGAGAGAGATTTTAGAAATTCAATAGGCGTGATGTAAGGTGTAGTGGATGAACATGAAGCTTAAATCCAAAGAGAGAGAAAGAAAGACACACACAAAAAACATGGTGTTTTATTGATAATATTCATAGAGATGATTTGAATTATAGCATCCCTTACCGCCCATTAAGCGACCCGAAGCGAAAATTTAGGGTGGCCATTACTTAAATTAATGTTAAAAAAAGATTTTTTTTTTATCGTGTTTGCGAGTGCCTACAGAGAGAGATTTTAGACGGCGTAGCGAAGCGTAAAGATAAGGGTAATTGATTGCGTCATTATGCGATAAAATTTAATCGAATATATTGGCGCTTCAGAAAAGGGGGTTGGGGGTATTTCTTAGAGGTTCATATTATGCAAGGAATTTTTTTATTTGATTTAGAGAATGGTCTTCCCAATCGGATAGTTGAATCATTAGAATTTCAAAAGTTCAAAGTTGCAGCTAATGTTTTTATGTTGAACAGGCTGACATAAGTCTTTTTATAGTTTATATATGAAATATGTGTTTTGGCGGTGTTACTGTTTGTAGAATAATGTATTGTTATTCTGTTCTCATCATTTATTTATTTCCTTATTTCCATTCCTCACTGGGCTATTTTTCCCTATTGGAGCCATTGGGATTATAGCATCTTGCTTTTCCAACTATGGTTGTAGCTTGGCTAGTAACAATAATAATATCGTCTTTAAAGGTCTAAACCACATGATCACAAACTCTACAGTGTTGTGGTGGCCAATTGGAAACTTCGTTGCCTGTGAATCTGTTGGACGGGAGTTTAAGACCCGCTCAAGCTCGATAGTATCTTGTAATTTCTGTAACCTCACCATCCCTGTGAGCAAGGGATAGGGGGTTTGGTGTTCCTCAGGTCTACCCGCTGAGTCATGGACAGCCATTGCCTGATCCTCCCTGGTCTTAGTTTGATGGAGAGGCGGGTTGGGCGCTGTTCATACGTATATATAGTGAGGCTCTAGGATATTGTCCTTGTCTTTGCCATTCATGAGGGACCTTTAAAACATTTAAACCGAGATCAAAGAATATTTTCAAGTGAAGATTGCCACATGGTCTTTTATTCAGACCGATAAGGTCATAGATACATCCAGACCAGACACAAGAAAATATACATAAAGTGGTCACTTCTGTCTTCTCATATTTCCTTACTAAGGGAACCTTACTATTTTATAAGGCCAAAGATGTAAGCCACTTGACTCTTCGTTCCATCTTATGGTCACATCTGGATTTCAGACGTTAGAAGAGAATTGCTCTCTTTGATGAGGTCTTGCTTTGCATTTTGATCTGAGGACACTTCTGGGCATTTTGATCTGAGGACACTTCTGGAACTCTCCCTCTTTTTTTTTTTTTTTTTTTTTTTTTTTTTTTTTCTTTTTTTTTTTGCATTAGATACGTGATTCGATGAGTGAGATCCGATAGCATATATCAGTTTATATCTGTGAGTAGCTGTCTTTATATTTCATAATATATCAATAGGAAATTGTCGTACTATGCGAACATTAATACCATGATAAGAAAAAATGTACCTTCATGTAAATAAAATTGTGTTTAAACTACAATTACTTCACTTTTAATAATACTTACCTTTTCAAATAATTCCACTTTTAGTTAGCTAACTGCCCTCATTCTTCTTTCACCCATCTTTCCTATCAGCTAAAAAAGAATTAATTACTCTTGATTGAAAAATATTTTAGGAAAAAAAATGTTAAGAAATATGTTATGAAAGGAAGAAGGGATGTTATACTCCTAAGCTTTCACAACCATGATTTATGGTCAATAAATGTCACGCTAATGTTTCCCTACAGAGAAGAACCATTGTTTGTTTTAGTGACCAAATATTTAACATTGAATTTCGTCAAATATTCTCTAATTCTACTCTAACAATTTCTGTCATTTTGATGGCCTATTGTAAACGTCCCTGACTGGCAATCTGCTGTAATGGTGTTCGAGACCCGCTCAAGCTCTATAGTTTCTTGCAGTGTCTGCATCCTCACCATCCTTGTGAGCTAAGAATTAAAGCATGTAGGTCTACCTGCTGAGTCATCAACAACCATTGCCTGGCCCATTCTGGTCATATCTTGGGTGGAGAAAGGGGGCTTGGGTGAAGATCAACTGCCTATATAGTCATTTTCTAGGGCATTGTCACTGTCCTTTGCCTCTATCATTCATGAGTGACCTTTAAAACCTTTAAATTGCAGGACCCCAAAGATAGTATTTGGGAATGAGGTTACCCTGTTCATTTCCATCTTCACCAAGGCAGCTACCCGAAGCAGTTTACTTAATACCAGTTACCCAAATCTTTGTGCTTGAGGGTAAGCAGCACTTTAAAGGATATTTCAGGAAATGGGTTTCGATTTCCAGGGTGTAAAAATTTTATTATTATTATTATTATTATTATTATTATTAACTTACGTGGTTAAAGGGTTTAAGAAAATTATCATTATTATTATTATTATTATTATTATTATTATTATTATTATTATTATTATTAATACAACAACAACAACAACTACTACTACTACTACTACTACTACTACTACTACTACTACTACTACTAATAGCTAAGCTGCAACCTTGGTTGGAAAAAGTGCTCCAACAGGCAAAGCATCCCAGCGAGGAATGGAAATAATGAAATAGCAAATAAATTATATATAAGTAATGGACAAAATAAATATAAAATGATTCAAAATTGATCAGTCATATATGAATTATAAAAATAAGATTATGTCAACCAGTTCAACAAAATAGAAGTCACAAAAAGTTTGAACTTCTGAAGTTCCACTGATTCAACTGCCTGATTAGGGAGATCATTCCACAAACTGGTCACAGCTGGAATAAAACTTATGATGGAGAAGAACACTTGACTGTTAAAATTAATTAATTATTTGGGATGATCTGAATTATGACAAAACTTATGCAAAAAGAACTACCTGAAAGATGGTGCCAGAGATTAATATCTATAATAGGAATGAGGAATTTGAGAGACCGAAAGTTTCTACCCAACAAATTAAGATGAGAATCAGCAGCTGAAGACCAGACAGGAGAACAGTACTGGGTAGAATGAATTAATTAAAACGTTTTTAAGATTGACTAATGACCGGAAATTTAAAAGATGTTTGTGCAGTTGAAGAAGAAACAGACCGAATTTGCTTCTCAAGAGTAAATTTGCAATTAAGAATCACACTTAAAATTGTAAAAATCGTATAGAGTTAAAGAAACATTATCAATGCTGAGATCTGGATGTTGAGGAACGACTGTCCTCGACCTACTTACAATCATACTATTGATTGTTGTTAGTAGTAGTAGTAGTAGTAGTAGTAGTAGTAGTAGTAAGCGGTTGTTGTTGTTGTTGTAATAATATTAATAATAGTACTTCTATGTTTATTACTTCCCCATATCGTTTTTACTTAATTCGTGAAATTCACATATGCAAAAACATGACTATTACCACCATTGCATTTGGCTCCACAACCCCCATCATCATATCTCTCTCTCTCTCTCTCTCTCTCCTCTCTCTCTCTCTCTCTCTCTCCATCCATTATATTTAATGTCCTTTTCGATATCCACTATTTGAAAATTTCAGGAACTCCCAGGGAAAGGGACTCCATTTGAGGGTCCTATAATGTTCGTTTAATGACTTCCGGGGATGGGAAGGATTTAGAAGTCTCTGGTGGGAAATAGAAGTAAGGATCCAGAGCCATCTTTCTTTATGTTTGTCTCTTGGCTTTTATTCTCATTGCCTATTTTCATTTATTGTTTTTATTTTATATTTTTATATTTATTATTTTATTTTCTAATTGTTTGTTAGTTCGTCTGTCATTTGTTTGAATGGATTCTAAATCTATTAACAATTTAACAAATTCATCTATGAATGTTAATTTATGATAAAGTAATATAGAAACAAAATTGATATAGCAATGGCATTGATGAGAAAACAGAATAAGTAAACCTTTAGAAAAAAAATTAGACTTTATTAGATAAGAGAAAATATAAATTTGACACATTTCAACTATGTACTCTAATCACATAAACCATATATTAAAAGATTTTATTATTATTATTATTATTATTATTATTATTATTATTATTATTATTATTATTATTATTATTATTACAAGCCAAGCTACAACCCTAATTAGAAAAGCAATTTTCTATAAGCCAAAGGGCTTCAATAGGGAAAAATAGCCCAGTGAGGAAAGGAAATAAGGAAATAAATAAATGATATAAGCAAAAAGAGAAAAAAAAATTCTAAACATTTGACCTCACCACACACGAGAAGACAGCGGATCCACCTGACCTATTTCGAGTGTCTCCATTGCCATTTGGGTCACGTCCTGCCTTTGACACGGGGTGAAAATGGGTGACTTTTCAAGCTGTTCCCCTGAGGATTCTCCTGTTGCTTCCTCCATTTGGCGCCTTTTAAGCATCCTCGGGGAGAGAGAAGGATTACTTCTCCTCCTCAAATTCTTTTAGGGAAAGGTTGGTCATTTTTTGATGGGGTTGGAATAGGAGAAATTTTTTTTTTTTTGCAAATTCTTTTATTATCGTTATCATTGATCATATAGGTATGGAGATATATTTGTATGGATAGATACATACATGCACCAATCTCTCTCTCTCTCTCTCTCTCTCTCTCTCTCTCTCTCTCTCCAGCGTCAATGACTATAGATGTCAGGATGCTAGAAAACCTCAAATTAATCAATCAATCAATCAATCTCTCTCTCTCTCTCTCTCTCTCTCTCTCTCTCTCTCACTCTCTCATACATACATACATAGGCGTATATATATATATATATATATACACTGTATATAAAAGAAGCAGAGGAAGAAAGAGAAAACGATGGATTGACGAACTAAGGAAGTTTGCAGACGTGGATTGGCATAGAAAGACCTTAAACAGACGCAAGTGGAAGGACACGTCTGAGACCTTTGTTCTGCAGTGGACTAGTAACAGCCGATGATGATGATGATGATGATGATGATTATATATATATATATATATATATATATATAATTCCAGCAACTGTCTCATTACGTCGGCCCTACTATTCCTACGGCTTCATCTCTTCATCCCTGCAAACATTTTCCGCCTTTATCCTCAAGTTGAGAACCCTTCATTATTCCCACATAAACAACGCATCTCACAGAGTTTACTTCAATATATCTCCACATTTCTCACCCTTTCAGTGCCTCTTTAGCATTATCTGCTATGGAAAACATTTCACCCTGAAAGCTTTGACCTTTTCCTTTCATTAGCATCCAAGTTCTCTTTCGTAAAGGTGAGCTGTCATGGTAGTCCCTTGGCTCACATCGCACTCCAAGCCTCTTTCCAGTCTTTTGCAGACATCCTGCTGCCTTTTTTCGTCTATTCTCTTACTCATTCTCTTCTCATCTAAAAATCGTTTGATATATTCAATCACATGAACTAACTTTATTAACATTAGCTTCTTATTAACATTCTACATTCCAGATCTGTTTACTCCCATGGCTTTACTCTAGTTCTTATATCCTTTCAACTTCAGGCAATTAGAAACACTTTCGAACTCTTAAAAGCTCTCTCTCTCTATTTTCTGCATTTTCTTCTTACTGTTCCAACGTTCATTCTCACCTGGCCATTAGAGCACATTCTAGGGACCTAACTCACTGCTTTGATTAATCTATTACGAAACGGATCTTAACAAAACTTGTTCAAAAGTAACTTAAATGCCTTCCACCCACAAAAAAAAGGAAATTATCAATATATCTTGGGTAGACTGTATTGATGAGATTTCCAGAGTACATCCAGGAACATTCAAGGGTAATAAAAACCTAGGTTTTCCGGTGAGGTAAAATTGGGCTGAAGTCCTTGTGTCGGAAGACCTTTCTTCCACTGTAGAAGACCAAGTGACCCGTCTTCTCAGCCTTGTTCGCCTGTGAAGATCTTCAGAAGAGGTTTAATATCAACTCATCCAGATACAGCTGAGATCCTTCAGGTCCAAGATAAAGAAACTACTTTTACCCAAGGAAACCTCGACGTTCACTTTAGGAGGCCTATATTTTTCCTTTCAAAGAGTCACCAATTCCTCTTGCAGCTTTTCCTGAGGACGTTTGTGCCTATGAGATGAGAAAAAAAAAATCTTGATGGCTGGAAATTTAATAAAGGTAACTTCTACCATGCTTTATGTACCAGACACAATAGATTCTTTTGTCCCTTCTGATTCTGATACTTTAACAAGCCCTCCTCTCTCTCTCTCTCTCTCTCTCTCTCTCTCTCTCTCTCTCTCTCTTACTGATTTAGTTGATATGAACAGTATATTACCAAGTTGGTAGCTGATTGTTGTAGTAAGCAGCTGACTGCAGCCACGCAATATATATATATATATATATATATATATATTTATATATTGTGTTTATATGTATATGTGTGTGTATTTATGTAATATACACAACAACAACAACAACAACAAGAAATGCTGCCGTCTCTAGTCCACTACAGATCAAAGGGCTCAAACATGTGAATTCATATCTGGGGTTTGGCCAGTTTTCATCACCACACTGGCCAGTGCGGATTGGTGATGGTAGGAGGATTATTGGTCACTTACAGCAACCAACCTAGTATGGGTGGCCCTAGCTGTTACAACTAATATGTGCGTGTGTATATATATATATATATATATGTATATATATTTATATATATATATATATATATATATAATGGACTACGCCTAGGATCATTACTCCATGAAAAGTATCAGAATAGAAAATGGAAGGTACTTGACCATCTCTCTCTCTCTCTCTCTCTCTCTCTCTCTCTCTCTTAGTATAATGAACCTTTTTGTCTAGAGGACCTAGGCTTTTATTCCTTTGCAAGAGAGAGAGAGAGAGAGAGAGAGAGAGAGAGAGAGAGAAGGAAGGAAGCCGGATGTACCTTCTTTTTTGAGTCCAGCAACTGTGAAGAGTCCCCAAGACAAGAGGCAGAGATTACTTCCTTTAGAATTCTATGGTGTTGCGTAAAAGACGAAGATTGGGGGACATTACTTAATGGTGGCACTCAACCATAACTGCCCTTCTTCATTTTCTCCTTTTTTCTGGCTTTTATTTTATCCTTTTTTTTTCATTGACTTATGAAGCGGAGAGTTTCTTTGTTGGCTGGGTCGTTCGGTTGCTGCTTTAATGGCTGTGGTAGGTAGAGCAGTTTTGGATTTTCTTCATTTTATTATTTTTATTGTTGTTGTAGTTGTTGTTGTTATAAATTTGTTTTTTTATGGCACGGAGAATAGTATACTAAGACAATAGTGACCATTCAATATATTTCTTATTATATTGTCAGCAGCGAAGGGCAGTCCTTGGCCTCGGAGCTTGGGTATCAGTGGTGACCCTTCACAGTTGTTGTTGTTGTTGTCGTTGCTGTTGCTGCTGGTATAATGTATTATTATTATTATTATTATTATTATTATTATTATTATTACCTTTAATGTTATTTTTTACAGTTGTACAGTGGCGCATGCTAGGAAAATTTGCTGTGACTAACCAGCCAAAAAATACCCACTATCATCAATCCACACTGGCCAGTGTGATGATAAAAACTGGCCAAACCAAAGACATGAATAAAAACATGTCTGAGGCCTTTATCCTGCAGTAGACCAGAAACGTCTGCATTTGTTATTATATTCTGGCCTATCCTTTACAGATTCTCCTCTGTCCTCATACAAGGGGTTAACTACTGATCTGTAATTGATCAGAGGCTACTTTCCTATTATTAAGGGTAGAAGAAACTCTCTAGCTCTGATAACCAGCTCTTCCTGGAGAAGGACATTTCCAAAATCAAACCATTGTTCTCTTGTCTTGGGTAGTGCCATAGCCTCTGTACCATGGTCTTCTACTGTCTCTTGGGTTAGAGTTCTCTCGCTAGAGGGTACACTCGGGCACACTCTTCTGTCTTGTTTATTTTCCTCTTGTTTTGTTAAAGATATTTATAGTTTATATAGGAAATATTTGTTTTGATGTTACTGTTCTTGGAATATGTTACTTTTCTTGTTCCCTTTCCTCACTGGGTTATTTTTCCAGTTGGGGCCCCTGGGCTTATAGCATCCTGCATTTCCAACTAGGGTTGTAGCTTAGCAACTAATAATAATAATAATAATAATAATAATAATAATAATAATAGTACATCAAAAACATTCTCGTAAGCTTATAGTTTTTGTGATGTCTTATAAGTACTCTGACTTGATGTCAATTAGCTGTTTGTCAAAATGTTTCGGTTGTATTTTATAAATTTAGATCATTTATCATTGTGGAATGATCTTTAGAATCATCTTGTCCTTTTTTTGGGGAACCTCAGACGCTCAAACTTGGTGCAAATGTCGTTTTGTTTGCAAATGTTCCTTTGTTCAGCGGGTTGATCTGAGTTTCGATTTGGAATTATATACTGTATATATGTGTGTATATGTATATATATATATATATATATATATATATATATATATATATATATATGTATATACAATATATATATATATATATATATATATATATATATATATATATATATATATATATATATATAATATAGATCTTACTTATAACTATAAACAAACAGTTTAACATGTTTCTTCAAAAGGGTCCATGAAAGAAACTAAGGAAATATAGATAAATCACAACATTTCGACCAATACACATTGGCCCTCTTTAAGGTATAAAGGGCCATTGTGTATTGGTCGAAATTTAGTGATTTATTTATATTTTCTTTGTTTTGTGACGGGCCGAGAGAAGGTTGTGACTCAAAGACAGTATGAAAGCAACTGAGTAAATTTATTATAGAACACTCTCCTTTATATACGAAAGCTCAAAGCAACAAGAAATTTCATGTTCAAAAACAGACACTGTTACAGAGGAGAAAAGCAGACATGTTTATTCTGGTTCTTTTTAGTGCGAGAGAAGAGCGAAGATACAAGCATAATATATACACAAAATGAACTATGTACAATCGTGTGACACACGGTTGGTGCATGGCTCCACCCCTAAAAATGACATACTTTATATTTTAAATAGGGCGCCCTGATCTAGAGAGGCGAACTGTAGGCGGGTCATTTGGCAGGAGATAAGCAGGTTTTAGATGATCAATGGAGACCCAGTCTTCTTTGCCACGAATGTTTAGTAGGAATGCTTTCGGACTGCGTCGGATCACAAGGAAAGGGCCCGTGTAAGGGGGGCGTTAGCGGTGGCTTGCTAGTGTCATTGCGCAGGAAGACGTGTGTTGCAGAGTGCAAGTCTGTTGGTATGTGATGCTTCGCTGGGGGCTTGTAAGTCTGGCAGCATGGAGTAAATTTTCCCACGACATGACGTATGCGCTGGAGATCGTCGGAGGAGGTTGTAGAAGGAAAAAAATTCAGCAGAGACAACAAATGGGTCGCCATACACCATTTCAGCTGCCGAGACGTCGAGGGCGTCTTTAGGAGTGGTCCTTAGTCCCAGGAGAACCCAGGGAAGCTGAGTAAACCAGTTGGAATCCTTGCAGCGGGACATCAAAGCTGCTTTGAGGGTGCGATGAAAACGTTCAACCATTCCATTGGCAGCAGGGTTGTAGGCTGTTGTCTGATGTAGGGTGATGCCCAGGAGATTCGCTAATGATGTCCACAATTGAGAGGTGAAAGTGGTACCCCTGTCAGAAGTAATATGCTCAGGGATACCAAATCTTGCAATCCATCCTGAGAGTAAGGCAGATGTATATGAGGCGGACGTTACAGTTTCCATGGGAATGGCTTCAGGCCAATGAGTGGAGCGGTCGATGACGGTAAGCAGGTAACGATGTCCTTGTGATGTGGGTAGGGGGCCTACAACATCGACGTGAATGTGTGCGAAAGGACGCTGAGCTTGAGGAAAGGTGCCCACTCCTGAATCCGTGTGTCGATGTACTTTGGAAGTTTAGCAAGAAGTACAGGCGCGGACCCAATCCTTAGCATCCTTAGAAATGCCATGCCAAATGAACTTTGCCTTCAGCAGTTGTGCAGTAGAACGGCACGAGGGATGTGAAAGACCGTAAATGAAATCAAACACTTGTCGGCGCTTGGGAGCAGGAATCCAAGGTCGCAGTCTACCAGTACTGACGTCACAGAGGATTGTAGTGTTGGAGTCTTCGAGGGGGAAGTTTTCCCAACGGAGGGATGTGCAGGATGTCCTACATGCTTGATACTCTGGATTCTGTCGTTGGGCTTCAGCCAGGGCGTTGTAATCCAATCCCAGTTGAACGGCAGCCAACGTGTGTCTTGACAGGGCATCGGCAACGGGATTAATTTTCCCAGGGACGTATTGAAGGGTGCAATTGTATTCAGGCACGGCGGAGAGATGTCAGCGTTGCCAGGCGGACCAGGCGTCAAACTGTCGAGTGAAGGCGTGCACCAGAGGCATGGGGTCTGTGTGAATGACGAAGGGCGTACCTTCTAAGAAATGGCAAAAGTGACGGACAGCCAAGTGCACCGCCAGCAATTCACGATTGAAGGTAGAATAACCCGATTCTGCCTTGGACAGTTTTCTGCTGAAGAAGGCCAATGGGCGGGGCGAGCCGTTCACCACCTGTTCAAGTACTGCACCAACAGCGACGTCGCTGGCATCGGTGGAGAGAAGGAGAGGGGCATGTGGGATAGGAAAAGTGAGAGCCGCAGCGGTTGATAAGGCTTTCTTTGCATTGCAGAAGGCCGATTTTTAAAGGGGACCCCACTTCAGGTCCTTTGGCTTGCCCTTGAGGAAGGCGTAGAGGGGAGCAAGAGTGGCGGCAATGGCTGGCAGAAAACGGTGATAATAGTTGATCATGCCCAAGAATTCCTGCAGAGCTTTGACGGTCGAGGGCGCGGGGAAGTCCTGAACGGCTGCTATCTTCTCAGGGAGGGGATGGACTCCTTCAGGAGTGATGCGGTGCCCTAAGAACGACACTACGTTGGCGCCAAAGGTACACTTGTCGTACCGGACTACAAGGCCGTTTTGTTGCAAGCGGTCGAGCACGATGCGCAGGTGACGGAGGTGTTCCTCTTTTGAGGAGGAGAACACAAGTATGTCGTCCACATAACATACACAGAAAGGGAGGTCCCCTAAGATGCCATCCATGAGACGTTGAAACGTGGCCCCAGCATTTGTCGCTGCTTCGGCACGTCACGGGGTAGGCGTGTATGTCCTACGGCATTCACGTCAGCTTCGGTTGACGTTGAATAGGCATCCTATTCGTCAGGGGTGGAGGCGTTGATGGAGGTCTTGAAGTGGCTGTTCATAAGGGTGTCGGCTTTGGTCATCAAGTCCTTTATGGGTAAACTATCGACATAGGGTATGGCAGCGCGTATAGGTCCGGGTAAACGGCGTATCCAAAGGGCACGAAGTAGGTTCACCTTACGAGGAGAGCCGTCTGCGGCAGGTTGCAAGTGAGCGATACTGGTCATTTCCCTGAGGGCAAGCGAAGCCCTTTGGTCCCCCAACGGTTGTTGCGAGAGCTGAAAAAGCTTTGCTATACGGGCAGCTGGCGACGTTGAGCACTGCTGCAGAAGGTATGTTTTGATGGCGTCATACGCTATTGGGGTGTCTCCTTGTTCACAAAGCCAGTCGGATATTTCTGGAAAGGTGTCCTCGGGTATCGCCGCGAGAACATAATCTGCTTTGGTGGTTGAGCGAGTCATGCCCTTGATGTGAAACTGGACTTCTGCGCGCTGAAACCAAGCAAACACCTATCCGCTGGCGAACGATGAAAGTTTTAATGGGGCAGCCGCAGCGCCAACTTCTGTAGAGTCCGCCATAGTACCAACGATGGAGGGGCGAGGGGGGGGGGGTAGAAGGCGGTGGTAGGGAGTCGACTTCCAATGTGACGGGCCGAGAGAAGGTTGTGACTCAAAGACAGTATGAAAGCAACTGAGTAAATTTATTATAGAACACTCTCCTTTATATACGAAAGCTCAAAGCAACAAGAAATTTCATGTTCAAAAACAGACACTGTTACAGAGCAGAAAAGCAGACATGTTTATTCTAGTTCTTTTTAGTGCGAGAGAAGAGCGAAGATACAAGCATAATATATACACAAAATGAACTATGTACAATCGTGTGACACACGGTTGGTAGTTTTTTTATTGGGCCTTTTTGAAAATATATATATATATATATATATATATATATATATATATATATATATATATTATATATATATATAAATATATATATATATATATATATATATATATATATATATATATATATGTATGTATATACATATATATACATAGATATTGAGATATACTATATATATATACGTATATAAATATATATATATATATATATATATATATATATATATATATCTTAATTATCGTGATCCTTTATTATTTCTCTTTTGATATCTTTTTATCATCTTTTTTTCCGTTACTGAAGAGAGGGATCC
This sequence comes from Palaemon carinicauda, assembly GCF_036898095.1. Classification (NCBI taxonomy): domain Eukaryota; kingdom Metazoa; phylum Arthropoda; class Malacostraca; order Decapoda; family Palaemonidae; genus Palaemon; species Palaemon carinicauda. Next base: position 89,893,536 of record NC_090753.1, on the reverse strand, counting down.
GATGTAGTACTGTCAGGCCCGTCAAAGGACCCAATAACTCTCTAGCGGTAGTATCTTAACGGGTAGCTGGTACCCTGGATAACCTACAACCTATGAAATTATAATAATAATAATAATAATAATAATAATGTGTCAGGTGTTCAAAATGCTGTTAAGGAGCCCTCTCTTTAGGAGGTCACTCTGAAAGTCCTCTTTTGTTAAAGGTAGTCGTAGTAATAGTAATCGTAGTAGCAATAGAAGTAGTAATAGCAAATTAGGAAACATATCTATAGTCAATTTTTTTTAATGAGGCTCATTTGCACTGACTCGCAAGAGTGCCCCTTTAGCCCGGAAAAGTTTCCTAATCGCTGATTGGTTGGACGAAATAATTCTAATCAATCAACGGTTAGGAAACTTTTGCGAGCTAAAAGGGCACCATTGCGAGTCGGTGCAAATGCGCCTCATTAAGAAAATTTTACTATAGTATCTATCATAAGCAACATGTACAGAATAGATAGATAGACAGACGGATAGATAAATAGATAGATAGATAGATATTTTTATTGACCATTCTCCACAGAAACATCAAATGCAATATAATAAAATTACACAACGGTCCAAATACATAAAATCATTTCACTAGTCACATTTTCTAAAAAAGAAAAAAAAAAGAACTATATTCAAAACAAGTGACAACAATAATTGTTACTAATATTTTAAATAACACAAAAGAGATCATATCGAGAGCTGTTTTAGAATATCCAATTCTATAACACATAGCAACAATAATATAATATAAACAAATAAACATCACACATTCATGTTAGATAGGAAATGCATTAAAATTGTGAAACAAAATTAAAAAAAAAATTTCCAAAATGAAAGCCTGGCGAGACACAATGAGAGAGTTTATATCTTATTATTTAAAAACCCTCAAAATTAAGCTTGCGATATGACAAACGTTTGCATAGTCTGATCTTTCTACCATCAAGTCCCTCTATCCCAGTTTGAATCTATCTCTATCCAGACTATAGTCAATTCTTTTTAGTGAGGCAGATTTCCACCGACTCGCAGGGGTGCCCTTTTAGCGTGGAAAAGTTTCCTGGTCGCTGATTGGTTGGACAAGATATTTCTAACCAATCAGATAGCAGGAAACTTTTCCGAGCTAAAAGGGCACCGCTGCGAGTCAGTGCAAATGCGTCTCATTAAAAGAAATTGACTATAGTCTCATTCGTACTACAATAACATATTCCATTTTTGCCCTGAATTATCACTTTAGCATGAAATGTTTTTTCATGATGTAACATTATTCAATGATAGAATTATCCATAACAAGTGACCTCTTACATACACATGTTTACAAAGTAAAATGTAAGATTTAATACTAAGTGGCAACTAGAGAACAACGCTTGTCCGAAACAAAACTAAAAATGCATCACCTTTTTTGCTGCATACTGTACACCAGAGATGCTCCTGGAATTTCATAAGTCGAGTTATGCTTGCTTTTTCATACCCATCTCTCTCTCTCTCTCTCTCTCTCTCTCTCTCTCTCTCTCTCTCTCCTCTCTCTCTCTCTCTCTCTCTCTCTCTCACATAGAAAGTCTCTAAACGTTTATATGAAATCGCTCTAACCAAGAGCAAATGGAGTCTCCGCGGATGGACTAAAAATTCTTTGAGACATCTAAAATCTTTGTAACTCTCTCTCTCTCTCTCTCTCTCTCTCTCTCTCTCTCCTCTCTCTCTCTCTCTCTCTCTCTCTCTCTCTCTCTCTCTCTCACATAAGAAGTCTCTAAACGTTTATATGAATTCGCTCTACCCAAGAGAAAAATGGAGTCTCCGCGGATGGACTAATAAGTCTTTGAGACATCTAAAATCTTTGTAACTCTCTCTCTCTCTCTCTCTCTCTCTCTCTCTCTCTCTCTCTCTCTCTCTCTCTCTCTCTCTCTCTCTCTCTCTCTATTTCTCTCTCTCTCTCTGGGCGAGCTATGCAATACGTATTTATATCCTCCTGGGAGATAGGGAATGAAAAGTAATTAATTCCGATAAGGTGTGCGAGGTACAAACTTCATTTATTAATGTTCCAAGTAGAACGAAAAAAGCATTTCTAGTTTATTTGAAAAGGAAGTCTGTTGGTATTAATATACTTCTCAGCAAGGGGTTGCGTTGAAGTAAACAGTTCAACTGGGAAAATTCTGTTATGGAATTTACCTGCGAGATATGAAAGGGAGAGAGAGAGAGAGAGAGAGAGAGAGAGAGAGAGAGAGAGAGAGAGAGAGAGAGAGAGAGAGAGAGAGAGAGAGAATAACTAGCGAAATTATTATTATTATTATTATTATTATTATGATATTAATCATGATAATAATACACATAGATTATGCAAGAACATCAGGAAGATTTT
>NC_090753.1:89871159-89878659 GCF_036898095.1 Palaemon carinicauda | reverse complement strand
CTTTTAATTTCAGTCTCATGTCCTGGGGAAACAATTACTGTCTTTCCTAAGTGCGTATATTCATTAACAATCTCTAGAGGTTCATCTATGACACGTATTTGTTGTCTCTCTGCATTTTCATGGAACGCTATTTTAGTTTTATTCATATCCATTTTCAGTCCTACATTTCTGCTTAATCTATTTAAATATTCTATCATCTTTTGTGATTTCTCTCATGATTCACTAAACACAACTATGTCATCTGGAAATCTTAAGTTGTTAAGATATTCTCCATTGATATTGATTCCTACATTTTCCCAATCTATGTACACTATGTATATATTTATATATATATATATATATATATATATATATATATATATTATATATATATATATATATATATATATATATATGTATATATATATATATATATATATATATATATATATATATATATGCTGTATATATATGTATATATATATATATGAATTTATGTATGTATGAATGCATTTATACATAAATGTATGTATTCATATATATATATATATATATATATATATATATATATATATGTGTGTGTGTGTGTGTGTGTGTGTGTGTGTATTTATATACATATATGATAAATTCCTAAGTTTATCTATGTATGTATATATAATGGTGTCTGTATGTAAATTGTTAAACTCACATAAATATATACATATTATATGATATATATACATATATATATATATATGTATATATATGTATATATATATATATATATATATATATATATATTGATGCATAGTTCATCTCGTAATAGTTGTTTAGATTTCATTATAATGATTGTCTGTTATATATATATCACGCGAGTAATATTCCATTTCACATAATCCCTTACGATATTTTGCAAAGGTTAAAAAAATATTTATTTTTATGCTCGATTATTTTTTATTAATCCTTAATACATTAGATTGAAATAGTTCTTGCTGTTGAAATACTGTTTTTTTATTGTTAGAAAAGCGGAGAGATATAATTTGATATGGAATATGTAGAATGGTATCATGGCAATAAAAAAGGAGAGAGAGAGAGAGAGAGAGAGAGAGAGAGAGAGAGAGAGAGAGAGAGAGAGAGAGAGAGAGAGAGAGAGAGAGAGAGTTAACTACAAGGATTTTAGATTTCCCAAAGCCTTTTTAGCCCATCCCCGTTTAGAGACTTTAAGCGAGAGAGAGAGAGAGAGAGAGAGAGAGAGAGAGAGAGAGAGAGAGAGAGAGTTACAAGGATTTTAGATTTCCCAAAGCCCTTTTAGCCCATCCTCGTTTAGAGACTTTAGAGAGAGAGAGAGAGAGAGAGAGAGAGAGAGAGAGAGAGAGAGAGAGAGAGAGAGAGAGTTACAAGGATTAAGGATATCCCAAAGACTTTTTAGCCCATCCTCGTTTAGAGACTTTAAGAGAGAGAGAGAGAGAGAGAGAGAGAGAGTTACAAGGAGTTACAAGGATTTTAGATGTCTCACAGACTTTTTAGTCCATTCGTGGAGACTGAATTTGCTCTCGAGTAGAGAGAATTAGTTTGAGCATTCAGAGACTTTATGAGAGAGAGAGAGAGAGAGAGAGAGAGCCTTATTGCCTTATTTGATGTTTGGGTTCCCCCAGGTCCCTCAGTGTGAGACACCTCGTATATCCACCAGAGAGTTGCTAATGCATCTTCCGGTGTATTTTGCATCTTCCAGTCTTGGATGGTCTGGGATGCATCTTGGGTATTTATCGAGCTTATTCTTAAACACATCTACGCTCACTCCTGATATGTTTCTTAGATGAGCTGACAGCACATTAAATAGTCGCTGCATTGTCTATGCTGGTGCATAGTGGATTAATGTCCTGTGCGCCTTCCTTAGTTTTCCTGGTATAGTTTTTGGCACTATTAATCTACCTCGGCTTGCTCTTTCTGATATTTTTAGCTCCATGATGTTTTCAGTAATTCCTTCTATTTGCTTCCATGCTTGTATTATCATGTAGCGTTCTCTTCTCCTTTCTAGACTGTATAGTTTTAAAAATTGCAGTCTTTCCCAGTAGTCAAGGTCCTTAACTTCTTCTATTCTAGCAGTATAGGACCTTTGTACACTCTCTATTGGCGCAATATCCTTTTGGTAGTGTGGGTACCATATCACATTGAAGATTTTTCTTCCACGTTCTAATTTTCTGAAATAAGATCCTTCTGTCTCTTGGTATGCATGTCTTTTGTTTATTGTTTTTTTTCGGTACATATTTTTCAACAATTTTCTCCAGTATTTTGTACAGTATGTCCGTATTTACCTGTATATTATCACTTACAAATACATTTTTCCATTCTTTATTCAGTTCTTCATTTATTTCTGACCATTTTATATTCTTACTATAAAAATTATATTTTCCATATCCTTCCCAAAATTTTGTGCTTTTATTAATTCTGCGACCACTTGTTTTGGAATGGACTATCAATTCTATGACATTGTGGTCTGAAATTTCCGTGTTATACACTATTATTTCTTTAACATAATTCACCTCATTCACAAATACTAGATCTAGGACATTTTCCTTTCTTGTTGGAATGTGGTTTATTTGTTGCATATCATGTTCTAATAGCATATCTTGAAGCTTTTCAAATTGCCTCTTATCTTCTGCGCTACTATTACTCTCTTTTTTATATGTATACATACAACCACTTTCTTCTATCCGTTCTTTCCAATCCACGAAAGGAAAGTTAAAATCTCCGGATAGGAGTATATTCCAGTCTTTATGGTTTCTACATATATCATCTATTTTTTCTATTATTATGTCAAACTCCTTAGTATTTGGGGGTCTGTAAACTACAATATTCACTAGTTTTTCCAATTCAAATTCTACCGCAATCAATTCACATTCTGTGTTGCTGTATTTTTCACAGACTTTTCCTTGATTTATGTCTCTTCCATATATTGCGGTTCCCCCTTGATTCCTATTTTTTTCTGTCTGATCTATAAGTTTGGAAACCCTTTATCTGGTCATCACTGCCAGTCTCTTGGGAATACCATGTTTCACTTATATTTAATATATCTATTTTTTCAATTTGGGTTAGTTCTTCTAAGAACTCTATTTTCCTTTTAGAGTTACTCGTGACTAAACCCTGTGCATTCATCACTATTATGGTTTGTGTTTCATCCCATTATTTAATATTGGTAATAATATGGATTCTCCCATGCTTCCTTCCTGTTCTGATATGATTTTCTTTTCTTCATTTCCAGGAATTCTGGCATTAAAAAATCCAACTTTTCTATTATATTTGCTCTTTCGCCTTCATAATTATTTTTGTATGTATACCTGCAATTATCCCCATATCTGCACCAACCCCTGGCATTATAGATGCATTCTTTGTAGTTGGGCTCTAAATGTGCATATTTGGGTTGAAAGGCCTCATATCTTGGGGTCTCTGGTGCATAGTGCGGTATATACATTGCCTGCTTTTTTGTTTCTTTTTTTGTTTCATTTTTGCTTTAATTTTTCTTTTCAGTTTGCTGAGTTTTCTTACTCTCATTCGTGGTTGCAGGATGCATATATCGACATTTTTTGTTGAAACTGCATCCTTTTCCTTCTTTTAGGTTTTGCATATTTTTGGATGGAGATCTCTGCATTCGTCTCCATATCCGTCTAAATATGCACATTTACCATATATTTCATAATTATGGCATATCTTTGGATGCTTGTAGTAGCATCTTTCGCCAAATCTGCAATTCCTTCCTTTCAGCAAATTGCAGACTATATCTTTCTTTTCTTTTTTTTCTTGTTCTTGCTCTTCCCTAAAAGTATGTAGGTCCAGGTAGAGTCTCTTGGATCTATTATTTGTTTCCATCTGATAATTTATTTCTTCATAAGTATGTTGTTGGATGGCATCATAAGTTATATCAATGATTTCCTCAGCATCCTTACACATATCCTGTTCATTTTTCTCTTCTTCTTCTTCTTCTTCTTCTTCTTTTCCTTCTTCTTCTTCTTCTTCTGCTTCTTCTTCTTCCTCTTCTTTATCTTCAACTATTTGCAGATTTAATCTCGACTTAATTATATTTTCTATCCAGACTAAGCATGTTGAGCAGAATACCTTTGTGTCTTTATTTTTTATTTTTTGCTGTATTTCAGCACATGTGGGGTGTGTTGGAACATGGCAGGCATCACATTTTCTAATCAGTTGTTGAGGATTATTAATGGAATACCATATCTTACATGTATTACACCATTTTGGCATTCTTTTTCCCAATGCATCAATCAGCATATTCACCATATTGGACTTCTTATTGTTCTTTGATGGAATGTGTTGATTGATGTAAACTTTCTTTATAAGTCTCTTTATCACTTGGATCTTCTTTGGAATTTCTTCTATTATCTTGCTGATATTTTCTGCAGATTTGCATCAGTTTATTGGATCATATTGTTTCAATATGTCTGCGAATATTTTTCCGTCACACTGGTTGGAGCTACTAGTGACCTCTGTTATCAGACGGTCGAGCTCTTGTTTCGCCAACTCATGGAATTTACTTTTGCTGATTGCAGCAATGTCTCTCCAAGCCTTGCCTGTATTGTAGAGCGCCATCTTGATCAGATTTTTATTAATTCACAAGATAACTATCCTATACCGACGTTTTATCCCACTCTTCTGACCTCAAACTAATCACCGACTATTCACGAAAACTTGTTGCTATATTGCACTCGATAGCCTTTTGTTATCCGCGTTAAATCAGGATATTTTTAGGGTCGCACAAGTGTATTCACTCACCGGCACACAGATACAACTCGAGAGAGAGAGAGAGAGAGAGAGAGAGAGAGAGAGAGAGAGAGAGAGAGAGACGAGGCCATTTTCATACATATCAAATCAGCCTTCGACCCAAATACGGTAAGAGAATGAAATCCGACTGACATGTTGATTGATTAAGACAAAAACAGATGACAGGTCTCCCGCCCGCCTTATTGTACCCCATTATTCATTATTACATCGTAACAGGAGCCAAGACTTGAATCTTGTGGGGCTCAGAAAGAAGCTTTCTTCTCTTAGTCTCGTTTTTGTTCTACTTTCTCTATATTTTTATTTGCTGGTCTATATATTTCTTCTTCTTCTTCTTCTTCTTCTTCTTCGTTTCTCTGCTGTTTGGGCTTTGCTTCTGTGTTAACGACACAGACAAAATCCAAGACTGGAATCGTGTAGGGCTCAGAAACAAACTTTCTTTTCTTAGCCTTGTTTTTGTTCTGTTTTTTCTATATTTTTATTTGATGGGTTATATATTTCTTCTTCTTCTTCTTCTTCTTCTTCTGTCTGGGATTTTCTGCTGTGTTAACGAGACAAACAGGAGCCAAGACTGGAATCGTCTGGGACTTAGAAAGAAACTTTCAGTCCCTTTTTTATTCTCTCTTTATTTGTAATTGTTGGGCTTCCTATTTCTTCTTCTTCTTCTTCTTCTTCTTCTTCTTCTTCTTCTTCTTCTTCTATTTATTTTTTCTGGAGGCTGGGCTTTGCTGATCTATTAACGAGACAGACGGACAGACAGATCGGCAGAAGGTAAAAAAAATGTCATGAAAGATTAATTGTAAATTCTTTTAAAATAGATGCGTAGAAATTCTACCTTGAACCCAGCGACAGAGAGAGAGAGAGAGAGAGAGAGAGAGAGAGAGAGAGAGAGAGAGAGAGAGAGAAAGGGCCATTTGTTAAGATAACTTGAAGCACGGCGAATATATATTTCCAGTTTGGATTACAGGGCGCATCGGCCGGCTTCAGTTAGGGTGGTATCGTAAAGGTCCATTTAGAACAGCTTCTCTATAAGCGCTTGGAATAATTCTCTCTCTAAACGTTTAAATTAATTCGCTCTACCCAAGAGCAAATGGAGTCTCCGCAGATGGGCTAAAAAGTCTGAGACATCTAAATCTCTCTCTCTCTCTCTCTCTCTCTCTCTCTCTCTCTCTCTCTCTCTCTCTCTCTCTCTCTCTCTCTCATAAAAAGTCTCTAAACGTTTAAATTAATTCGCTCTACCCAAGAGCAAATGGAGTCTCCGCGGACGGACTAAAAAGTCTTTGAGACATCTAAAATCTCTCTCTCTCTCTCTCTCTCTCTCTCTCTCTCTCTCTCTCTCTCTCTCTCTCTCTCTCTCTCTCTCTCACACACACACACACATAAAAAGTCTCTAAACGTTTAAATTAATTTGCTCTACCCAAGAGCAAATGGAGTCTCCGCGGATGGACTAAAAAGTCTTTGAGACATTCTAAAATTCTCTCTCTCTCTCTCTCTCTCTCTCTCTCTCTCTCTCTCTCTCTCCTCTCTCTCTCTCTCTCTCTCTCTCTCTACCTACCCATTTACCATAACAGCGACTTGCAAATGTATCGGATAATAACATACGTTTGTTTTGAAAGCAGAAGAATACGTCTTCTGTTAGTTTGCGTTCGGACATTCTATTTGTGTGCAAATACTAAACCAGGGTTTAGCGACCTATTATATGCCTGTTTACATAATCCTTTTGCATATGCAAAACTCTTTTTGTAGGTTTTTTTTATTTTATTTTATTTTTTTTTTTTTGCACTGGATTTCTTCTCTGTCGGATGTTCAAAGATTTGTGTTGCATATGGAAATATCTTTTTTATTTTTTATTTCTTATTTCTTATTTTTTTTTTTATTTTTTTTTTTTTTTTTTTTTTTTTTTTTTGCTAGATTTCTTCAGTGTCGGAGGTTCAAAGAGTTGTATTAGTGGTCATCTTGTGTGGCCCTGACTCCTGGGTTTAACATTATCACTTTCTTCTTGAGAGATTGTTTCCATATGGAATTTTATTCATGTTATAATACATAAAGGGGAGAAGGGTTTTGTGTGCGAGTGTATTTTGTTCTTCTTTATTTTTTTTTCCATGTGAAATTTCATTTTGTGATACATATATTTTTTGGGGGGGAGGGAGTTTTCTTTTTTTTTTTCTTTTTTTTTGCATGTGAAATTTCATTTTGTGATACATATATATTTTTGGGGGAGGGGGTTTTTTTATGTGTTTTTTTTTTTGTTCATATGAAATTTCATTCTTGCAATGATATATATATATATATATATATATATATATATATATATATATATATATATATATATATATGTATATATATATATGTATATATATATATATATATATATATATATATATATACGTATATATAAATATATATGCATGTATATATATAAACATATATATATATATATATATATATATATATATATATATATATGTATATATGTATATATTATATATACATATATATAAATATATATTTATGTATATATATAAATATATATACGTATATATATAAATGTATATGTAAGTATCTATCTATAAATATATATATATATATATATATATATATATATATATATATGTATATATATATATATATATTTATATATATATATATATATATATATATATATATATATATATATATTATATTGAGGGTGTTTTTTGTGTATGTATTTATTTGCACTAAAAATTTCAATCAGGGCTATGATACATATAT
>NC_090753.1:89853659-89866159 GCF_036898095.1 Palaemon carinicauda | reverse complement strand
AAAACAGCCAATAGAGAGTATCTTGTATCAGTGTCCTTGACTGGCGTCTAAACGACTCTTCGACTTCGCCACGAGCGATGAAATGTCGCTCAATGGACTGACAACAGAACTTGATGACAGGTTATGCACCTGTGTCGTGTTTCAACCTCATTCTTGTTACGCCTTTTCTTAATCATTTTACGATTCTTTGGACTGGATAGATATGCGTATAGCTCGAGTTTCAGCGTGTTTCATAACGCTTGTAGTCTAGAAATTATTATTTTACGATCTTTTAATCGGAATAGGTATGCGTATAGCTCGAGTTTCAGCTTGTTTCATAACACTTGTAGTCAAGAAATGATTATTTTACGATCTTTTAAACGGAATAGGTATGCTTTTAGGTCGAGTTTCAGCGTGTATCATAACGCTTGTAGTCTAGAAATTATTATTTTACGATCTTTTAATCGGAATAGGTACGCGTATAGCGCGAGTTTCAGCTTGTTTCATAACACTTGTAGTCTAGAAATTATTATTTTACGATCTTTTAAACGGAATAGGTATGCTTTTAGGTCGAGTTTCAGCGTGTATCATAACGCTTGTAGTCTAGAAATTATTATTTTACGATCTTTTAATCGGAATAGGTATGCTTTTAGGTCGAGTTTCAGCGTGTTTCATAACGCTTGTAGTCTAGAAATTATTATTTTATAATCTTTTAATCGGAATAGGTATCGTTTAGGTCGAGTTTCAGCGTGTTTCATAACGTGTGTAATTTAACAATTGTTATTATTTTACGATTCTTTGAACTGGATAGATATGCATATAGCTCGAGTTTCAGCGTGTTTTCATAACGCTTGTAGTTTAACAATTATAATTTTTCTAAGGATTTTGTTACTCCTGTTATATGAGCTTATACCTTTTAGTCGGTCTCAGGCCAGGTTAAACGTGAAAGACTGGGTTTAAATTGAATATGTTCACTTTCTTGAAAACCAAGGGTTACTAAACTAGCAACAAATCTTAGCAGTCTGCTTCCAATAGGAGTGGATATTAGTGAGTCCGCCCCCACCCCCAAAAAATAGAGGTACTTTCCTCTTATTGCCCTACCACTATTTCCGATATAACACCATTACTATAACCTAACCTAACCTAACCTAACCTAACCTAATCTAATATCAGGAAATTAGTGGTGGTGGTGCAATAACAAGAAAATAGTATTGGGGTTATATCGGAAATTAGTGTATAGGTTAGGTTAGGTTAGATTAGGTTAGGTTGGTTAGGTTAGGTTAGGTTGTAGTATTGGGGTTATATAGGAAATTAGTGGTTGGGCAATAAAAGGAAAGTACCAAAAACAAAAAAAAAAAAAAAAAAAACTATAAGAGTCATAACTTTACGCATTGAACACAAATATGATTGTGAGGTAGTAGGTTGGCCAGGGCACCAGCCATCCATTGAGATACTACCGCTAGAGAGTTATGGGGTCCTTTGACTCAATAGACAGTACTACATAGGACCCTTCTCTCAGGTTACGGTTTTTTTCCCCTTCGCCTACACAGATACCGAATATTCTGGCATATTCTTCACCCAAGGGGTTAACTAATGCACTTAAATTGTTCAGTGGCTACTTTCCTCTTGGTGAGGGTAAAAGAGACTCTTCAGCTATGGTAAGCAGCTCTTCTAGGAGAAGGACACTCCAAAATCAAACCATTGTTCTCTAGTCTTGGATAGTGCTATAGCCTCTCTACCATGGTCTTCCACTGTCTTGGGTTAGAGTTCTCTTGCTTGAGGGTACACTCAGGTACACTGTTCTACCTAATTACTCTTCCTCTTGTTTTGTTAAAGTTTTTATAGTTTATATAGGAAATATCTATCTTAATGTTGTCACTATTCTTAAAATATTTTATTTTTCCTTATTTCCTTTCCTCACTGGGCTATTTTCCCTGATGGGGACCCTGGGCTTATAGCATTCTGCTTTTCCAACTAGGGTTGTAGCTTAGCATTTAATAATAATAATAATAATAATAATAATAATAAAGTTTACTTATATCAAAGCGTTATATCTTTGTACGGTGAACAAAAATTTGAATGACCTTAAAGTATGCGTATATGAAAGCGTAATAGGTTTATACACTAAAAAAAATTAATAACTATAAAGTTTGCGTATAAAGAAGCAATAATTTTACGCATTGAACAAAACTATGAATATCTATAAAGTTTACGTATATTAAAGCGTTATAGCTTTGCTTACTGTACAAAATTTGATTAATTATAAATTTTGCATGTATAGGAGTTATAACTTTACGCACTGAACAAAAAAAGGCGAATAAGTGTGATGTTTTCGTATATTAAAACTATGACTAACTATAAAGTTTGCGTATATTAAAGCGTTATAGCTTTACTTACTGTACAAAAATGTGAATGATTATATAAATTTTGCATATATAGAAGAGTTATAACTTTACGCACTGAATAAGAAAGGGGAATAAGTGTAATGTTTTCGTATATTAAAGGGTAATTACTTTACGCACTGGACAAAAAATTAACAACAATAAATTATGCGTTTATAAAAGTAATGAATTTACGCATTGAACAAAAATGTAAATAACTATAGAAATGCATTATAGCATTATCTTCTGAACAAAAATGTGAATAACTCTGTTTGCGTATATGATAATGTTATTACTTTACGCACTGAGCAGAAATGTGAATAACTATAGATTCAGGACAGTGCAAAATAAAATAAATCGTGGCTGGTAATAACTATATATTAACTATAGTAACTGCGATATATGATCCTTGCATAAAGCATAAAGTCTATGGGAGAAAATGAGGTGAACAATGTATGTGAACAATGAAGACGAAGGGACGATGCTTTGCTGACATTTGAACAATAGCTTAGTCAAGACAAAAGGAAATTATACACTGGAGGGAAATTCTATATGGCAGAAAGACACTCCAAAATCAAACCATTGTTCTCTAGTCTTGGGTAATGTCATAGCCTCTCTACCATGGTCTTCCACTGTCTTTGGTTAGAGTTCTTATTTCATTTCCTCTTGTTTAATCAAGTTTTTTATAGCTTATATATGAAAGATTTTAATGTTGTTACTGCTCTTAAAATATTTCATTTTAGTTGTTCATTACTTCTCTCGTAATTTGTTTGTTTTCCTCACTGGCTATTTTCCGAGTTGGAGCCCTTAACCTTAAGCTTTTAGAATCCTGTTTTTCCAGCTAGGGTTAAAGCATAGCAAGTAATAATAATAATAATAATAATAATAATAATAATAATAATAATAATAATAATAATAATAATAATAATAATGATAATAATAATAGGATGTTTACGTCATAACAATATCCGGAACAGATAAAATATGCTGTACTTACACTTGTACCCAGCTAAATATTCCACTCTCGCCAGAATCAAACTTACTTCTCAATTGCCTGTAGTTGCCATTAATTAGTTCAAAAAGGTCATCGTTAAGGACAGTGGTTTTTAAATGTCTACGGCAATCAGCAGAGTAATACAAGTTGTGTATGTTGTTTAAAGGTTTAAATTTCTCTCATGAATAGCAGAGGCAAGGGACAGTGACATTGCCCTAGCAAGCAGGACAGTACCCTAGAGATTGACCATATACACATATGATCAGCGCCAAAGCCCTCTCTCCGCTCAAGCTAGGACCATAGAAGGCCAGGCAATGGCTACTGATGACGCAACAGATAGAACTATAGGCTTCCCCAAACCCTCCATCCTTAGCTCTCAAGGACGGTGAGGTTGCAGCGATCAAAGGAACTAACGAGTTTGAGCGGGACTCGAACCACAGTCTGGCGATCACCAGTCAGGGACGCTACCACATCGGCCACCACAGAAAAGAAAGTTTGGTCGGGAATAGAGATGAGGTATGCGAACTGAGGAAAGTGTGATGAACTTGTATTTTTCTGCTTATCACTTCAGGTAATAGTTCAGGCTTATCAAATATATCCAGCAGAATTTAAATGAACTTGTTTACTGTTGTAATATACACCTGCCTTTTATATTCCATTGCAATGAAGAATTTCTGGTTTCTAGTAATTGTTGATATGAAAGCAATCTTTTATTTGATTTTAGCCTGTATCTCTTGTCAGTATTATTTATTTAATTTATACTGAGGGTTTGAAGATAAGATAAAAATGAAAATGAAAGCCAGAAAAAATCTGCTTTTATTCAATCACAAATTCAAGCAAAAATTATGCTATTCAGGTTTACAGTTTAAGAAATCACTACAGTAATTCTTTCAAGCAATGAAATACTATATTATTATTATTATTATTATTATTATTATTATTATTATTATTATTATTATTATTATTATTAGCCAAGCTACATCCCTAGTTGGAAAAGCAGGATGCTATAAGCCCAAGGGCTCTAACAGGGAAAACAATCCAGTTAGGAAAAGAAACTAGGAAATAGATAAACAATATAAGAAGTAATGAACAATTTAAATAGGATATCTTTAAAAACATTAACAACATTAAAACAGATAATTCATATATAGACTATAAAAAGATTTATGTCAGCCTGTTCAACATAAAAGCATTTGCTACAAGTTTGAACTTTTGAATTTCCACTGATTCAACTACCCGATTAGTAAGATCATTCCACAACTTGGTCACAGCTGGAATAAAACTTCTAGAATACTGTGAAGTATTGAGCCTCGTGATGGAGAAGGCGTAATATTCCGAACAGGATGGAACTGTCCAGGAAGATCTGAATATAAAGGATGGTCAGAATTATGAAAAATCCTATACAACATGCATAATGAACTAATTGAACGACAGTGCCTAAGATTAATATCTAGATCAGGAATAAGAAATTTAATAAACTGTAAGTTCTACGTCCAACAAGTTAAGATGAGAATCAGCAACTGAAGACCAGACAGGAGAACAACACTCGAAACAAGGTAGAACGAAAGAATTAAAACACTTCTTCAGAACAATATAATAATTACTTTTCAATGAAGGGTACGATGTGTCATGGTCACCCCTCTCTCTCTCTCTCTCTCTCTCTATCTCTCTCTCTCTCACTAGTGTAGTAAATACATCAAAGAGTTTCAACCAAATAATATAATGGAAGCACTACGAATACTCGTTCCCACTCCAGACCGGTTTTTTTTTTCTTTTTCTTTTTTTTTCTCTGGCCATTCTGGCGTCAGACGAAGAATTTCAGCTCTCTCTCTCTCTCTCTCTCTCTCTCTCTCTCTCTCTCTCTCTGACGTCGACCTTTTCTTTTGCGCTTCAAGATTTCAAGGACTTTCCGCCAATCTTGATAGGAAGCGATGCTTGTTTCAAGATAAGGATTAAATTGGATGTTAGGTGTGATTGTATTGTAGTTTATGTGATTGTGGTGTTGTTAGCGCGTCTGTGTATGTGTTTGTATTTATGATTATATTTGTATTTGTTTATATTTATCTATATTGTGTTAGGTGTAATGGGTTTTTATTTATGCATTTTTGTCAATTCTCAAATATATATATATATATATATATATATCTATATATACATATATATATATAAATATATATATATATATATATATGTATATGTATATATATATATATATATATATGTGTATATATAGATATATATATATATATATATATGTGTGTGTGTGTGTGTGTGTGTATATTCATATCAGTGGATTTTGAGCAGTTTTATATACGGATTGTAAAGCATGCGCAGACACACATATATAATTACAAATATAAACGAATGCATGTGCGTATATTTATATATATATATAGATATATATATATATATATATATATATATTTATATATATACAGTATATATATAGATAGATAGATAGATAGATATATAATTGTATAAATATATACTGTGAATATATATATATATATATATATACAGTATATATGAATATATGTGTGTGTGTGGTATGTGCACGTCATTATATAGGAATATAAACACGGATGTATGAATTACACAGATCTTATTTAGGAAACACTCGAGTCGGGTATGTTGAATATTTTTTTTTTCTTTCTTCCAAGGGCACATACCACAAGTCTTGCACAACCTTAGGCCACATTCTCGTTCGAGCCAAGTAAACACGACTATTAATTATATTTCAAAACTTTTTTTTGTATGCTGTTAATTCTTTAACTTCCCTGAGAGTTTTATTCGAATATTATGGTTAATATTATTATTATTATTATTATTATTATTATTATTATTATTATTATTATTATTATTGTAATTTTTATTATTATTATTATTATTTTTGTATTATAATTGTTATTATTATTAATATTGCTACTATTTTATTGTTATTATTTTTATTTTATTATTATTATTATTATTATTATTATTATTATCATTATTGTTATTATTTTTATTTATTTTTATTATTGTCATTTTTATTAGTATTACTGTTACTATTATTATTATAATTATTATTATTTATTCTTATTATTATTATTATTATTATTATTATTATTATTATTTTGTTTTTTATTAGTATTATGAATATTATTATTGTTATTATTTTATTATTATTATTATTATTAGTATTATTATTATCATTATTATTATTATTATTATTATTATTATTATTATTATTATTATTATTATTATTCATTGCCGTGAGCTGCTACTTAGCTTCAGACAACTTTTCCTTAAATTCAATCTCGTAAGAACGTGCTGTTGAGCAAACTAGGAAATAATATGAGGCAGCGACACCAGAAAAAAGCATTTCCGCTACGTAATGGAATGTCCCTATATATGAGATACCTCTCTCTCTCTCTCTCTCTCTCTCTCTCTCTCTCTCTCTCTCTCTCAGTGAATTGTTCGATGGGGTACCTGACTGTTAGCGTTTAAAAAGAACTATGGAATATTCCACATCACTCTCATCATATGCACACAACACAGACACACACACACACATATATATATATATATATATATATATGTGTGTGTGTGTACATACCCTTTCATTAACTAGGTGCAATGGTTTGTGTATCGCCATGATTGGCCAAGCTGTACTGCTCAGGGCCACCCATACTAGGTTGCTCTGCTGTGGGCTATCAGACAAAAATCTCCCACCATCACCAATTCACCCTGGCCAGTATTGTAATTTAACTCCCTTTTAAGATTAGCTTGATAGATCAATGTTACTAAAATACTGTAAAGCATAACAGACACAAAGACGTCTAAGTTAAATGGTGCCTTTTATATAAGGGTTTCGTTGTGTGGATGATGAGCCTTCTATGCGAGTATAGATAGTAGGTTGGCCAGGGCACCAGCCACCTGCTGAGATACTACCGCTAGAGAGTTATGGGGTCCTTTGACTGGGCAGACAGTACTACACTGGATCTCTCTCTCTCTCTCTCTGGTTACGGGTTATTTTCGCTTTGCCTTCACATATACCGAATAGTCTGTCCTATTCTTTGCATATTCTCCTATGTCCTCATACACCTCACATATACCGAATAGTCTGTCCTATTCTTTGCATATTCTCCCATGTCCTCATACACCTCACATATACCGAATAGTCCTGTCCTATTCTTTGCATATTCTCCTATGTCCTCATACACCTGACAACACTGAGATTACCAAACAATTCTTCTTCGCCCAAGGGGTTACTGCACTATAATTGTTCAGTGGCCACTTTCCTCTTGGTAAGGGTAGAAGAGACATTATTAGCTATGGTAAGCAGCTCTTCTAGAAGAAGGTCACTCCAGAATCAAACCATTGTTCTCTAGGTAGGGCCATAGCCTCTGTACCATTGTCTTTGACGATCTTGGGGTAGACATCTCTTGCTTGAGGTTAAACTCGGACACACTATTCTATTCTATTTCTCTTCCTCTAGTTTTTTGAAGTTTTCATAGTTTATATATGAAAGATTTATTTTAATATCGTTAAAGTTCTTAAGATATTTTATTTTAATTGTTAATTGCTTCTCTTGTAGTTTATTTATTTCCATATTTCTTTTCCTCACTAGGCTATTTTTCATGTTGGAGCCCTTAGGCTTATAGTATTCAGCTTTTGTATCCAGGGCTTTAGCCTAGCAAGGAATAATAATAATGATAATATAATAGATTATCAGATACAATGGGAGTATGGTAGTGACTACTGTTGACTTGTTTTTACTCTAGAAACACTCCTTATCATGGATAATGGTTTTTGATTAAGAAAATATTCGTAAACTCAGATATATAAGGTTGTGGTATTTGATATATATATATATATATATATGTATATATCTATTTATATATATATATATATATATATGTATATATATATATATATATGTATATATTATATATTTATATGTATAATGCTGAAATATTGGTACAGTTGTTTGTATTGTTCACACATATGCATAGATACATACACACACACACAAACACACACACACACACACACATATATATATATATATATGTATGTATATATATACATACTGTATATTGGTGATACGAGTGTCATGGTAACCCACACTATAAGTTTTTTTTACTTTAATATAATTTTAAAGGAGAGAGAGAGAGAGAGAGAGAGAGAGAGAGAGAGAGAGAGAGAGTTTAAAAGTATGAAGATTATGAAGCAAGAGGAAAGAGATATATAATAACCTTAAAGGAGAGAGAGAAAGTATGGGAAAAGAGAGAGAGAGAGAGAGAGAGAGAGAGAGAGAGAGAGAGAGAGAGTTTAAAAGTATGAATCAAGAGGAAAGAGATATATAATAACCTTAAAGGAAAGAGAGAAAGTATGGGAAAAGAGAGAGAGAGAGAGAGAGAGAGAGAGAGAGAGAGAGAGAGAGAGAGGGGTGCATTGTATGCAAGTTAAGTGCAAAGCCATGCTTCTATTCTACATAACGTAACCGAACATAGAATCTCCTCAGCACGTAAACATCAGAATAATTTTTCCAACCTCACAAAGAAATCCCAATTACACATCAAAGTGGACCAGTCTCTTTCATCTCCATTATTGTTAAGCTTAGGGTAAGAAAAAGGAAACAGTTGACAGGCTTCTTCCATTCCTTGCGCAAGGTTTTATTCCACTTTGGTGCCCAAAAGAGGAAATACGTATGCTTTTCTTTTGACCAGTAATATATGTATATATGTATATATAGCATTTATTAAAGAAGTGGTTTCTTTTTGTCATTTTTATCGTCTTTTTTTTTAATCTCTTTTATCAAATGGTTCAAAGTATCTCAGGAAATTGGTGTCGGATTTACTACGGTTTCCCTTTGAATAGAAAAGGGGACCTGTGGCATTGTGGATAATGGCTCTTACAATGGCGCTTACATACGTTCAGTTATGTATTAGGATTTTTTCCTCCTTTTGTTATTATGTATATATATATATATATATATATATATATATTTATTTATTTATAATGTGTGTGGTAGGTAGGTGGACAGTAAATTATTATTATTAATTGTTAATTATTACATTTATTTGGAGATTACATATGCATATAATTATATTTACTAACACAATTATTGCATTGACAATTAAATTTTATAGTTAACCAAATACAAAAGCCCTTAAATTTCATCAACTCAGGTGCTCAAACTGTTATCCATCCCAATCTACACTGCTTTGAATTCTGCCTTTAATGTTTTGACAAATTTTTTGCATAATTCTCTATTGGTATTAATTTCTTGAAATGCAATTCTTACGTAAATATTTTTGAATCACTGACTCTTCTTGGTTTTCGACTATAAACTTTGTCCTTGAGTACTCCTAATAAGGAGAAATTTATTGGGGTCAAGTCTGTAGCTCTTTGCCCAATACATTTCTCAGGAAATGTTTGATCAAAATACTCACGGACTGCTTTTAAATCATTTGGAGGGGCTCCATGTTATTTGAAATAAAGGTCAGGTGAATTTGGCTTTTGCTGTAGCTGGGAAACAACTTGATTTATTAGAATTTCAAGATACTTATCCCCTGTGACTGTTCCATTAAAAAAGATATTGGTCTTAAAGCACCTGAACTTGAAATGACACCCCAAACATTGACACCAGGCTAATTTAGTTGTTCTAATGTTAAATGCATGTTCTCACTATGCCAGTAAATGCACTCATGACTGTTAATATGACTGGATAATTGGAAAGAATATTCATTACTCCACATAGTGGCATCTAGAATAACTGGATTTTCTTCAATTTCGTTCAGCATCATTTCACTAAATTGCAGGCACCTCTCTGGCTCGTCCCTTAATAAGCCATGAATTATAGCCGTGGATGATCAGCTTTCCACCAAACAGATTTCATGATTCGAACGATAGAATCCCGTGAAATCCTCAGTTGCAAAGAGGCTCTTCTGGTGGATATTTTTGGACTGAATAAATGTTTCAGCAACAAGTTTATTATCCTCTGTACAGACTGTTTTGGGTCGACAGTTTTTTTTGGAGCATTGGGGACTGAGTCAGTGCCATCGAATTTGTCCCGAATGTGGTACATGGTTTGTGTCTTTGAGGCTTGAGTGCCAAATATTTCAACCCAATTTTTTCTAACGGTTCCAGCACTCTCAGATTTCCAATAGTCTTTTAACACCAATTTTCTTTCATCAGTATTCAAGTTAGTTCGCATTATGGGTTCTCTTGAATTATCTGAAAAGAAAACAAGTTAGATTAAATTTAGGCAATTATAATTATGAAATCATCGATAATATAGCACAAATAACATATTAATAATGAACACTTGTAATGGTATAACCGATACATAAGCCTTATCCTCATACTATATGGTGACAATTTCTTGACCTAGGTTTAATTTTATAACGCTCACCAGTCCACGTAGCAATAACTGACTATTAAGACTGTTTATGGTCAAGAAAATGGACATGGGCAATTGCAAACACTTGCTGCGAAACCAGGCAGCTGCATTTTTCCCATCACCTTGAAAAAATGTAGTTGTTGCATGTATACAAAGAAATCTTATTGGATTGATTTCATAGTAGAGAGACCCTGATGAAAGCCACAAGTTATTTGTTGAAACAGCTGTTGGCTGAAGGTGAATAAATGGAGCAGTACAGTAGAAGATTACGTCCTGAAGACAAGAAAAGGTGTTTTCTTTTTTAGTGTATATTATATATATGATCTGTTTTAATGTTGGTACTGTTCTTGAAATATATCATAGATTTTTATTTTTTGATTATATAAGGTTTATTAGGTGTTCCCTTATTTCCTTTCCTCGCTAGGCTACTCTCCCCGTTCTAACCTTTCCAAATAAGAATATAGCTCGGCTAATAATATATATATACACACACATTTATATATACATTTATATATATATATATATATATATATATATATGTATAAATATATATATTTAAAATAACAGCAAATGCAGCCGTTTCTAGTCCACTGCTGGACAAATGCCTTATACATGCTCTTATTCATCTCTGGGGTTTGGCCAATTTCATCACCTTGCTCTCCAACAGCTGATAGGTGATGGTGGGAGACTTAACCGTGATCGTTCACAACAAACCAACCTAGTACGGCTGGCCCTGACCAGGACCACTGCTGATCATTGCGATACGTTAAAGTATGTGTGTATATATATATATATATATATATACATATATATATAGATATATATACATATATACATATATATATATATATATATATGTATATATATATGTATGTATATATATATGTGTATATATATATGTATATATATGTGTGTGTGTATATATATATGTGTGTGTGTATATATATATGTATATATATATATATATATATATATACACATGTATCATGCCATAAGATTAAAGCTAGCCTCCCTGCTCTCTCTCTAAATCCTCCGTGTCTCATATATCCTAGGCAAGTAATCCATTACCAGATATTCAGGTGGGCGGAAGTATTAATAAAATGCAATGAGTGTACGAATATTTATTTTTGGGATATTTGGTCGAGTTTAATTACTGTCGATCTATTGTTGTTATGCAGAAATCCTTTATGACGTCAGGTGCAAGGATGCTGCATTCAGACTCTGTGGTCATGGGCAATAAAGCTCCAGTTTGCTGTTACTTTTACTTTACACTTATACGCTTACACTCACACTATATATATGAATATATATGTATATATATATATATATATATATATATATATGCGTAAAAAGCCACAGGAAAACGTGATGCTCAGATGCAGATGAACCACAGGGAAAATGAAAATACGAAATATACGATTAAGTCCTGGTATGGGATTGTCATTGTTCTGTGCGCCTCTATATGTATGTTCGTACGGTTACTTTCCCTATAAAATGTAAAGAAGCCTCTCTCAATAAATCAGTGCTCTGAAGAAGTATCACGAAACTAGTCAGGACTTAATCGTATATTTCGTATTTCCATTTTTCCCTGTGGTTCTTTTGCATATATATATATATATATATATATACATACATATATATATACATACATACATTTATAATTATGTATTATGTTTCCACTCACACAGAATCACCTTCACCCACATATTCAATATAATTATGTAGATATGCCAAGTGAAAGTCATGTTCATATACATAG